>NC_134490.1:72193464-72279849 GCF_040206685.1 Ascaphus truei | reverse complement strand
TGAACATACCATTTCTTTTGTGTCCGTGCTTACAAAAAGGCTTGAATATGTCTGGTGTTATGGACTTTGATCCCTATCAGCGACCAAGAGGGGTCCTGGTGGTGAAGATAGAGGGAAAAAGGTACAACAGATGCCTATGCCCCAAGTGTGATTTCCCAGGTGGCGAATTGACCTGGGGAACCAAGTGTGCCTGCTGCGGAGCACAGTTCCTGTAACCCACGATGCTGCGGCCTACGGAATTCACAGAGAAAGATGCGATCGACTTCAATACCTGGAAGGTTGATACTGCTGCTATTCAAAGTACCTCAACTATGGAGGCTTCGGAGGGTCCGTGTGCCCTAGCTGAGGCCCAAGGGGATTCGAGTATCCCGATGACCACAGAGCAAGCTGAGACGGTTCCAGACCCGGTACCCTCAGAGGATCCAAAGATGGTCGGTGAACCGGGACCAGCCCAGGAGATGCCGGGTAAGGTGACTACATGGGGTGGTGAGACACCATTGTTCACAGAGGCGCAGGAGCCAGGAAAGGCTCTGCTGATTGCCACTGATGACTTGGAAATCATCCGGTGCCTTTCCCATGCGGATGTGTCCCTACCCTCTTCATGTACAAGTAGCCGTCGTTCTTCGGTGGTGTTTCGGACCTTGCCGACTTTACCGACCGAGACCGAGGATGGACCAAATGGAGATACCTTCCGGTGCTGACGTCCATGCGGCGTAAGCTGTCAAAGGCAAAGACAGCAACCCTACGCAACGGCCAGATGTCGATGCCCTTCGGACTTGCAACTGGATCCCGCGATATCTTCTGGCGATGAAGCCACTGCTATGGTGATCGCTGGGGCGGATAAGGAGCCTTCGATTCCCGCTCCGGTACAACTATAGCGCCAGTGAAAGGAACTGTTGCCTTTATCCAATTCCTGACTGAATATTTGGCCTGTGAACCAGCGGCCGCTGCCGTGGCCGATACAGGCTTGGTCCCTGAGACAGATAGTCCTTTGGTGTGGCTGGGTGTTCTGACATGCTTTTCTGGCCTGGTTTCAGAAATATGTAAAAGCCCATAGACCTATGCCCAAACCGTCCTGGGATGAAGGGATATGTGGGTACCCAGTATGTTACCAGGAATATTGTTCTGCTCTCTATTTAAAGAGAGTGGATCATGGCATGAGACGACTTCCCTAAGAAAAAGGTTCTCCAGGCTGGGAGGTACGTATGTTTCAGTAAAGCAGTTATTTGAAATGTGTATTCAATAAAAATGTAATGTATTTGGTTACAGACAATGTATATTCAAATACATTGACGTGCTGTTTTCATCGAGACATTGTATATCATGCATACTACTGTGATATCTATGTGAAGTGTTATTTTGTGTTGTTCAGGTTTCATCAGAGAGGGACCCGGAAATGTTGAACCCAAGCGAGGTCGTTGGGAATCCACCAGACGGAGAGTGTAGCCATGCCATCTGTGGCTACTAGCTTGCTTCCCTCCTGGCAGTACTGGTATAAGCAGGCCTTGCCAGTAGTCATCATGGGGGTTTCCCCTTCACCTTTTGGTGCTGTATTTGAGTAACAGCAGGGGGTGGTACATCCTGTTGTAGCTTTGACAATGGGGTCCCCGCCTTCTGGCTGTACTTAAGGGCAGGACCGCCCTAAAGTTAGAGGTTGTTCCTTTCCTTCGTGGAAGGCAGGTCACACGACTGGGAGCCTGAGATTGGGGCATACCCACGTGCTCTTCCCTACGGGGAGGAGTGAGTGTGATTATAACTCTGCCTCCGCTAGGGAGTTGGGGAAGAGCTAGGACGTCTGCAGGTGCTCTTGGCCTGTAGTGCGGTCCAGGGACCATCTCCAGTGAGAGTTGATCTAAAGAAACTGTATTCGGCAGAAGACTGCTGTGTAGCTGTTGTGTTACTGCAAAGTGTGTAGTAATAAACCGTTCCTGTTTGCACTATATCTCCAGCCTGGTGTGTGATCTAACTGGGGGGAGAGTACAAGTTCTACCATGGGAGATCATCTCCATACATCCCTGGAGCCTACGGCAGATGGAGGCGCGGCACTGCTAAGTATTATGTGGGGTAGGACCCCAGAAGCCTGTTCCTGTGTTCCAAAGTCATCGCGGACGACTCAGCCCTCTTGCTACCAGAAGGTATGCACCACATACACCCTGTAGTGGCCCCTATTTGCGATTTGGTGGGGGAAACACCGTTATATATGTGTAGAGGTATCAGTACCGTGTTAGCCGAGCTTTAATAATCAAAAATGAATAGACGATACCGTTCTGTGGCTAACGAAATGCTTTTATTTGTGCGAGCTTTCGAGATACACTGATCTCTTCTTCCGGCGAAGTTATATTGAATAAAGCAGGCAAGGGGTTTACTCAAAAACATTGCATCATGGAATGTGACTAGGGCCCATCCCTCCCCCCTGTGTAGTGTGCGATTTATGACTTGAGGTGTTAAATAGTCTGTGTGTGTGTGTATGTAAATATAAATAAATAAAGAGCCCACAGTGTATACAGCGTTTTACAAAAGGTGTGTGGGTGGGATTGTATAACAATGGTGTGGGTAGGTGTGGAAATGTGAGAGGATGTTGCATTACTAAAAGTGTGTGTAGATACTATGTGATCCCAGTACAGTATAAGAGCAATGTGAGAGAGGGACAGCAGGGGGCGCATTGTGACCTCATTTAACACTGGCTTCTCACTCAGCTGATCACCAAGAGGAAGAGAGGGACAAAGCGAGTCAGACAACAGGAGGGGGAGGGTATGCTGGGGGACCGAGGATTTACTGCCGTCAGTGCGCAGTCTCAATGAATCTCTAATCCAAAGAGCTTGCACTCTAACCTTTACACCTGATGCATGAGGTAATATGAAGAAATTTACTCCGTCTTGCACTATGAATGAGCAGCCATTTAAAAAAGGACCTCATTTTTTTCACTGAACATTGAAAGACATTGCTCTGTGAAGTGGTGACATTTTTAGCCCCACTTTGCAGCAGAGAGCTGGGTAATGCAGCCATTTTTTAATGACTCTGTTCTAATTAAGCATGGAGTTGTTCTTCTGACTGCTGGTCTCCCTCACCCCCTGCACCTGCATACATAGTTATATAGTAGATGAGGTAGAAAGAAAAAAGACATACATTACGTCCATCAAGTTCAACCTGTGCTAAATTTAGATGACAGATACTTTATCCTATATCCGTACGTACAGTATATTGATCCAGAGGAAGGCAAACAAAAAACCCCAGTGAAATATCATCCAATGATATCTCATAACAGGGGGGGGGGGGATTCCTTCATTAATGCAAATAATGATGAAATAATCAGATTTCCCTGTATCAACATCCTTCCAATGTTTAGATATTTGGTTTACTGCTGTATACATTTTCTTTCTATAAAGATGTCTTTTTTTTAAAGATATCTGTAGTACCTGTCAGCACAGTCTCCATGGATAATGAATTTCACATGTTAACTGCCCTTACTGTAAAGAACCCTTTCCTTTGTTGCTGGTGAAATCTCATTTTCTCCAACGTTAAGGGATGGCCCCGAGTCCTTTGTACTGCCCGTGGGATGAATAGTTCTTTTGAAAGCTCCTTTTATTGACCCTGAATATATTTGTATATACAGTAGTTATCATATCCCCTCTTAGACGCCTCTTTTCTAATGTACACAAATCTAATTGTGCTAGCCTCTCCTCATAAGTCAGATTTCCCATCCCCTTGATTCATTTGGTGGCTTTTCTCTGCACTTTCTCTAGTTCCATAATGTCTTTTCTATGGAGTTTGTGGAGAAGGGAGAGTGAGTGTCTCAAAAAAAAGGTTACAGGGAAAACAGAGGTGGGTGTGACTCTCTGTCCTCCAGTCAGCTCTCTTTATCCAGCCACACCTCCCCTGCAGCTGCATTCAAAGGTGACATCATGTTAGGAGACACGTCACACACATCTGCTGACATCGCCCTGAGTGTCTGCATCTCTGCACATCTCCCTGTCCCTCTGCAGATGCAGACACCTCCCCAGGCATATATCACGCTCTCTCTCCACATTACTCTGTCTTCTCTCCCTTCTCCCTCTTTATTTCACCATCCATTCCATTTCTCTTCATTGCAATTCTTCTCACTTTCTATATTATCTATTCTTTCTCTCTGCTCCTCGTCTCTCTCTCTCTCTCTCTCTCTCTCTCTCTCTCTCTCTCTCTCTCTCTCTCCCTCTCTCTCTCTCCTCTCTCTCTCTCTCTCTCTCTCTCTCTCTCTCTCTCTCTCTCTCTCTCTCTCTCTCTCTCTCCTCTCTCTCTCTCTCTCTCTCTCTCTCTCTCTCTCTCTCTCTCTCTCTCTCTCTCTCTCTCTCTCTCTCTTTCTTTATCTCTCTCTTCCACACTGTATAATCTTTTCTTCATTGCATTCATATCTCACTTTATCACCGATCATATTTCTCTCCCTTACACACTCCTTCTCTTTGTCCAATCATGCTCTCGTCTCACTTCCTTCCTTTTTCTCTCAAATCTCTTCTCTTCCATATTTTCTTTCTTCTACTCCATCCGTCTCTAGCTCCCTTTCTGAGGACCCTACTGTGCTTTAAGCAGTAATATACCTAACCTTGGTCTACCTCTTACTCCCCCAATAATAGCAGCTGCACAGTGTGTCACATTGTGATGGGACGGACTACAGTGTGTCACGTTGTGGTGTGATGGTGCACGCAGTGTGTCACGATGTGGTGTGATGGTGCACGCAGTGTCACAATGTGGTGTGACGGTGCACGCAGTGGTGTCACATTGTGGTTTGATGCTGCACGCAGTGTGTCACGTAGTGTGACGGTGCACACAGTGTGTCACGTTGTGGTGTGACGGTGCAGGCAGTGTGTCATGATGTGGTGTGATGGTGCACGCAGTGTGTCACGATGTGGTGTGACGGTGTATGTGGTGTGTCACGTTGTGGTGTGACGGTGCACGACGTGTGTCACGTTGTGGTGTGACGTGCACGCAGTGTGTCACGATGTGGTGTGACGGTGCGTGGAGTGTGTCATGTTGTGGTGTGACTGTTCACACCCTGTATCACATCTTAATGTGATGGTGCACACAGTGTGTCACATTGTGGTGTGATGGCTGTGTAACATCTTCAATGACACATATGTCGTGTCTGTGGAGTTAATATTAGAGTTAGAATCGGAGGTTGAAGACTACAAGAAGAACAGGACTCTGTACTTCAACAGCAACAACCCTACAACTGTGAGAACCAGACTTTCTAAACGCTCTGACAACATGTACACATATGTAGACTCCGTACTAAACTGCTGCTTAATCTTCAGTGCTATATTGCCCTCCCAGGCTGATTTTATACACCTTCTCTTCCAACTCCTACTCTTGTTATCCTCCAAAACCTGCGCCCTCTCTACTACCTTTCTCTCCTGCCTCTCATTATGCCCACCACCCTATTTACTGTTTTCTCACTCCTTTGTACACTTTTCTCTTCTCACCAACTTCCCCACTCCCCTCCCTATCTTCTTCATCGCTCCTCCCCAACACCTATGCATGTGCCCATACACTGCACCACTATTTACACACCTGTCATTCTCACCCCTCCTCCCTGTCATTCTCACCCACTCCTCCCCCCCTCCCTGTCATTGTGGTGTGGTGTGCATGCAGTGTGTCACATTGTGGTGTGGTGGTGCACGCAGTGTATCACATTGTGGTGTGACGGTGCATGCAGTCTGTCATGTTGTGGTGTGGCGGTGCACGCAGTGTGTCACATTGCGGTGTGGCGTGCACGCAGTGTGTCACATTGTGGTGTGGCGTGCACCGCAGTGTGTCACATTGTAGTGTGGCGGTGCACGGTGTGTCCCCGTTGTAGTGTGACGTGTACTCAGTGTCACATTGTGGTGTGGCATGCATGCAGTGTGTCACGTTGTGGTGTAGCATCCACGCAGTGTGTCACGTTGTGGTGTAGCATCCACGCAGTGTGTCACGTTGTGGTGTGGCGTGCACACAGTGTCTCACGTTGTGGTGTGGCGTGCACGCAGTGTGTCACGTTGTGGCGTGCACACAGTGTGTCACGTTGTGGCGTGCACACAGTGTGTCACGTTGTGGTGGGACAGAGTGTTATCCGACCCCTCCTCTTCTTCTCGCTCCCTCCCTCTCTCTCTTTATTTTTCTCTCTCTGTTAGTGGGTAATTCAAGATAATTCGAAGCAGCCGTTCCGGCCGTTATCAGCTTAAAACTCAATAACCGTGCAGTCGGCTGCTGCAGGGCATAGTAAAGAGCCCCTTACATGTCACTCTCATGTCCTTTCCCCTTCTCCATCTTCTTCTATAGTGTGATTCTCTCCCTTTCCCCGCTGCCTTTTCTCTCCCTTTCTCCATCTGTCTATCAACGTCTCCCTTGCTCATGCTGTCTGTGTTCTCTCGCTCATCTCCCCATGCCTCTCTCCACCACTCCTCCCCCTCCCTCCTGCGTCTGGTTTTAAAGCCAGTTTCCTGTGAGACATTGCAGGCAGAATATACACACCCAGACACATGCATATATACTGTACACATAGTGCGACAGAAATAAGCACACAGCTACACCCAAAGCTGTACTAGCAAACAAATGTGCATATCTACACACACATACATACACACAGATGCATAAATACGATATATACACATACACGGGTATATTCAAACACACACAGTATGTGCACAAACACTCATGCAACAAAATACACACACAGATAAGATGATGGATGAACAGATAGACAAACAGAGATATAAGATTATAGAAAGAGATAGGTGAACAGATAGACAGATAGAGAGATGATGTGATAGAGAGAGACAGAGAGAGAGACAGACAGACAGAGATAGTATCCCCCTGTTCTTTTAATGTAACCATGTATTTTTTATAACTCTGTGCCCAGGACATACTTGAAAATGAGAGGTAGCTCTCAATGTATTTTTCCTGGTAAAACATTGTTATAAATAAAAAAAGATAGATAGATAGAGAGATGAGATTATAGATAGATATAGAGACAGATAGAGATATGATTATAGATAGACAGAGCGATAGATGAACAGACAGGGAGATATAAGATGATAGACGATGGACAGATGAACAGACAGATGAGATTATAGAAAGACAGCGATAGGTAGAATTATCTGTATACATTTTATGAGCCTGAGGGCGGATACCTTCGGTCGGATATTTTGTAGTTACAGTAAAAGGAATGTCACCACGTTTTATTCAGAAATATTTACATACATTCCTGTACGAAAACACTCGCACGTGACTTGTTACACTCACTCCCATGCAAATATTGCAACACAAAGGGAAATATACACACACTCACATGCACAAGCGCACACACGCGCGTACAGACACTGCCTGGCAGCACTGGTTCCAGCCGGTTTGATTGTAGAAGCAGCTGCTGAAACACTGCAGCATGCGGAGAGAAGAGGGAGGGGTGGGAGAGAGGAGGGGAGGGGGGATCGAGAGGAGGGGAGAGAGAGAGGGGGGTAGAGGAATGGCGAGAGAGAGAGAGAGAGAGAGAGAGAGAGAGAGAGAGAGAGAGAGAGAGAGAGAGAGAGAGAGAGAGAGAGAGAGAGAGAGAGAGAGAGAGAGGAGAGGCAAGAGCGAGAGAGAGAGAGAGAGAGAGATAGAGAGGAGAGGAGAGGCAAGAGAGAGACTGAGAAAGAGAGAGGGGAGAGACAGGAATGGCAAGAGAGAGACTGAGAAAGAGAGAGTGTTGGCAGAGAGAGATGGAGATCTGTGTTCAATTATTTTACCAGGAAAATACACTGAGATGTACAGTTTCTGGGGATAGATAGAGAAAGAAAGCGTGATAGATAGATACATAATAGACGACAAACATATAGATGGATAGGTAGACAGACAGAGACATATAGATGAAAGATAGATAGACAGACAGAGACATATAGATAGACATATAGGGGTAGATCCACAGGAGTGTGTTACATTTTTAGTGTTCTGTTATTTCCATTTTTTACGTATCGATATCCGTAAAGCATAGCCCCAAAGGGGGACTTGCATTACAATGTCCTCGCATTCACCTGAAAAATACAGCGTCGATTCAATTTAACGGATGTCTGGCTTACACGTATGCAAATCATATGGTAATGAGCTGTTAGCCTAACAACCGAGATCCTCACACCTTTCATGTTAGCGCACAGAAATAACGCTACCATATTTAAGACCTTCCAAAAGCTGGCGTTGCCAGCATCCAAACCCTGATTATCATTCAGTTTTTCTGGGACTAGCCTAAAAGCAATGTAATAAGTATAGGACTTAACCCTTTCATTACAAAGTTACATGTGTCATACAAATATATATTAGGGATCATGTAAATGTCACGCCACGCCATCATAAACTATATTATGTTTTTTAGTGATTAAAGTGATATGTTGGTGTGAATGAATATGGTATAGAATGTAATAATTACTGTATTAAGTATGGGTGTACAATAATATATATCCATACATACCTCAACAATATAATACATTTTTTATTCATGTACAATTAAAATTAAATCAAGAGAAGACACTATAAATATTGGGAAAAGTTAAGTGTTAAAATGTTACATTTCTCAACATTATAACAAGATTTGCATTAGCTTTTGGTAACGCACATGAGTAATGCCTCTATCGCATGCGTTAGCGCACGTTAACGTTTGACTAATGCGCATATGCAGTGCATTGGTGACCGCGTCTCTGAGACATTTAAATCCCCGTTAATAGCGCTGCTACCTTGAAGAAGGGACATCATTTTTGCATCTCGTTAGCTTTGAGGATAGCCGTTAAAATGAAGAAAAATAACATCCAGTCCCAATTTCGGTGATACGCCTTATCAACGCAAAGATGACGGACTTCTGTGGCTCTATTCAGGGGTGACCCTGCAGTCCTCACCCATTCTTCGTATCCCTGGGTTTGGCTGGTGCGGCAGCTCCGCCACCCGGCTTCTCCCTACCAGCGATTGCCTACTCCAAGGCCGATAAGCCTACCCCAAGCTGTGACCATGTGCCCTAAAGACAAAACCTTGGTTGTTCTTGTAACATCCCCTTGATGTTCCTTCTAAACACATCTACACCTTACCCTGAGAGATTTACACTGTCCCCTTTCCTATGCCCCATAAATGAACAAGTGGCCTCTTATCCCCACATCCAGGATTCTACCGCATTCGCCCACAAGGGGGAATAGCACCGTATGTTAATTTTCATGCGTTTGCACATTGCCGTGCTCTTAGCCATGATGTACCCCCCCTATACACATGGGAATTCCCCTTCTCCAGTTTCCTTATTCGCTCCGGCATACAGCCCTCCTCCGCTGCCGACATTGCGGCACCGATTCTAAATGAATGAGTCCCAAACAACTTAGGATCCACCCCCCCCCCCCCCCCCGCCATTCGCCCGGCAATGCTTAAGCACCCTTTGCCACTGGTAACTTGCTCCCCCCCCCCTTCCCCCTCTTTGGGCCTGTGTCTTGTGTACTGTTTTATCAACCTGACTGGGCATAACCTCCTATTGCTGAACCCATGCCCCTTAACCCACCTGGTCCTTTTTTGCCCTGTGACTTCTACACGCCATGGTCATCCTGTTAATAACCATGTGCGTGAGTAGCAAACCTGAGCCCCTGCTGGTTTTTGATGCAACCAGTTCGGCGAGCCTTAAAGTGCAAATGCATGTCACTGCGAACGCTACTTTAAGCAACTTCCTCTCTGCTATATTCACGCATACTTTTTTGGTTGCCACGATCAATTCCTCCAGCCTGTCCAGTGTTACAGGCTCCCGACTGTCTGCGTTTTTGACCTCACACCTATCCCAGCTTATGATAGTAGTAGATGTTGAAAAAAACATGTACGTCCATCAAGTTCAACCTATGCTAAATTTAGATGACAGATACTATATCCTATATCCGTACTTACAGTATATTGATCCAGAGGAAGGCAAACAAAAAACCCCAGTGAAATATCATCCAATGATATCTCATAAGGGAGGAAATAAATTCCTTCCTGACTCTAAATATTGGCAATCAGATTACTCCCTGGATCAACATCCTTCTCATGGTTACATATTTGGTATATCCCTGTATATCTTTCCTTTCTATTAAGATGTCCAACCTTTTTTTTTTTTTTAAAGATATCTATTGTATCTGCCATCACAATCTCCATGGGTAATCAAGTCCATATTTTAACTGCCCTTACTGTAAAGAATCTTTTCCTTTGTTGCTGGTGAAATCTCCTTTCTGCCAACCTTAAGGCTGAGTCCATGGTGACTCAGCCCGTGCGGAGGCGCGCTGGGGCTGAGGGAAAGCGGGTGCTTTCCCTGGCCTTGGTTAGCGCGCCGTCCGGGGGCATGTCGGGGGTGGGCCAGTGAAGTCACGGAGCTGGTTCGCCCTCATTGGGCGAACCGCTCACGTGACCGGCCCTGCGCTCCCTTGAGCGCTTGAATTTAAAAAAATTCTAAGACTTACGCTTCCGCACGCTTGCGGAAGCGTAAGCGAGCCGCTGCTAACGCCGCTCTCATTGCGGCTGCAGGGGCTCACTGCCGAGCAGTCAGCGCGCCTCAGCACGGGTCAGCACGTAGGCGCTGACCATGCCCGAGGCCTAAGGCTGCGTCCCCGCTTGCGCTGTGTGGGCGGCGCTTGCGGCGGTTACTTACATATATAGATATATGTAAGTCCCCGCTCACGCTGTGCGCGCGCGCTCATGCGTAGGCACACACGCTCGGTGCTTAGGTAAACAAAAAAATTATACTTTCCAGCGCGCTCAACTACCCGCAATGCCCCCCCGCGCGCGTACATGGAGGACAGCCTTGGTATGTCACTGATCTGCAAGTCCTGTTTTAAAAGAATTACCCTCCCGGCTTGTGCTATTGATCTCTCTTGGTATGTTTGTATATCAAAAGGTGTTTTTTTTTTTTTTCCCCTCTTAACTGTGTGCTGCTAATTGACCAACTGGAACAAGCTGATTTATTGGGGCGGGGGTGGTGGTCATGTGACTGCTTTAGATGTATAAAACAAATATCCCCCCTTTGGCAGGGTAGCATTGGCATCTTAAGAGTGATGCATTTAAAGTAATCATTTTAAGTGACAATATATAGTTAGACTATAGTTTGGTGACTGCATATTTCTGCAAACTCTCTTACTCAAGGCAACAAAAAGTGAGCTTATATGACCACACTTTGATCCCATGCTTGTTAACCTGCATATTTTAACCCCCCACCCTTTTACAACTTATTTCACTGCAGCCTCTCCCAAAACTGACTGCACAAAATACCTCCCACACCCACTCAGCCCACTGAAACCCTGAATTGACTCTAGCATTGCAATGCAGCAAAACATTTGACAAGGAACAGGCACACCCCTGCTGTTTAGTCGGCACACACTCACTTTGCTCACAACAGCTCAATGCAGCACTGCCTACCTCTGGCATAATGAACCTGCTATGTATCTTAACTTTTTTCTTTCTCTTGGCCTCATGGAGATGTTACTCCCTATATACACTACAAACTCCTCCATCGTGGCCCACACCCAACATCACCATACACCCTGGACTACTCAAAAGCCTTGCACTATCTACTGAATGTTGGTGGAGAACTCTAAAAACCAGCACACCAACCACTTCTCACTCTAATGGCAAACACCACAAATTTACAACTTGCAAACAACTACCCAAATTTCTACTCATACTATTACTCTCTTTAGGAGATGATATTGAACCTAACCCAGGTTCTCCCATTTCAACTCTGTCCCATGCCCCAGAGAATTTCACCTTTAAATTCCAAAAAGGGCTATCTGTCGCCCATATAAATATCCGGAGCCTGCTGC
This sequence comes from Ascaphus truei, assembly GCF_040206685.1. Classification (NCBI taxonomy): domain Eukaryota; kingdom Metazoa; phylum Chordata; class Amphibia; order Anura; family Ascaphidae; genus Ascaphus; species Ascaphus truei. The sequence continues at coordinate 72,268,060 of NC_134490.1, read as the reverse complement.
CAAAACTGGACGAACTAAGGGCATGGTGCCTTATGCATAAACCCAAAGCCATCATTCTTACAGAAACATGGCTAACCCCTAAAACCCCTGATGCAAATATTGCCATTCAGGGATACTCCATTTTTAGGAGAGATAGGTCAAAGAGAGGGGTGTTATTTTATATTGCAGACACATTACAATTTACACTGTTAAATTGCCCCCCAAACCCCCCTCTTTTGAAATTCTAGTTGGCAAAATCTGCCTCCCCTTTTCTAAGCCCATCTTGCTCGCTGGCATCTACCGCCCCCTAAAGCCCCTCTACAATCCCTGACTGATATCACCCAGTTTCTTGGCTCCATTTCCTCTCTGAATGAGAAGAGTGAGCTGCTAGTTCTTGGGGATTTCAACTTCAATTGGCTTGACCCTAAAAACCACAAAGTCCAGATACAACTCAAGTCACTTAACCTATCACAGCTCATTTCCCAACCCACACGGACAAACCTGAAATCGCATAACATTCCTTGCTAGACTGGATTCTCTCCTCAAACCCCAGCAGAATCCAATCCTCTGGCATCCTTCCTGATATTTTCAGTGACCATGCAATAGTGTACTGTATAAGGAAAATTAAACCGCCCCATTCAAGCCCTAAAGTTCTCCTCACTAGAACATTTAAAAACTTTAACCCATAACAGTTTCTGGATGACATTACCAACTGCCCATGGCACAGAATCGATTTAATTCCCGACCCTGATTCTGCGCTCGACTATTTACAATCCGAGTTCTTAAAACTCTGCGATACCCATGCTCCACTACGCAAAATAAGGGTGTGACGATGGGGAGGATTTGGCCCGGGATTAAAGGGGTTACACCCCAATTGGCCACCCTCTAACCTCACCAGGGAGACAAGGGGTTAACTGGGCTGAGACCCAGAAATGTGATTTAACCCTTGATATAACCTGAAAATGTATATTCCACTGTTCCCCTGTTTTATTGTTATATCAGTGTCTGCATCACACACACACTAGGATCCATCCGGGAGCACAAGGGTTAATAGTTGTTTAGTGATTATAGCCCTTTGTGTAATTTTCCCGCCTTTTCAGGCACCATTTTGCAGTGTCCCTCAGGCCGCCATTGGGCTCCGTGTGTTTCAATGGCGAATCTTGCTGTTGGGTCCTGTTTCCTGAGAAGACCAGATAAGGGTCGAACCGAGAAGAGCGGGTCGCGCCATAGGTTCCAATGGTGGCGGCAGAAACGGCTCAGCAAAACGGCTAAGTGTCAAAAGCTGATATTTGGTAATCCATAGCTCCGGTTCCGGAGGCCCAGAGGATCAGGGTTTGGGGTATCTGTAGTCACTGCTCCGGCATCGCTGCAGAACCATCCTTGACCCTCTTGGACCAACCCGACGGAGTATGGACCCCCTTGAAAGTTCGGGACTTTTCCCATAGACTCCAATGGCGGCCAAACCCCATTGACCGGCTACGGCGGAAAACCCCCATTGACTTCAATGGCGGCGTCGCCCCGTTGAAAGTCTATGGCGGGGATTCCCATAGCCGCCAACGGCGGCGGTTTGCCATTGAAAGTCTATGGCGGCGGAACCCGTTGTTTTCAATGGGGATTTAGTGAAAAACCGTGATTTAATTTACAGCGGAGATTTTTGTATTAAAATGTGAAACGGTTTTAAATGAATTTGTGTATCTCCGGTTCCAAAGGTTGTAGCAAGTCGCAAATTGGACCATAGGGTGTCCCAGTTCCGGCATTGAGAACTGGGAAGTTTGGACCTGCTGGACCCAAAGGAACCAGATATTTTAATATGTTTATGTTTTATCTTTCATACTGTGTTCTAAGGTATGGGTAAAACCCAGAGGAAATTCCTTTGCATACCAGGGTAGCATATGGCCAGAAAGGCGACCCAATGTCTAGGACTTAAGTATGGTTCAAAGGATTTTGTCACCTCTACTGTTTACATGAGGGCGGAGATTACTCAAACCAGAGCAGTCTTCAAGTGTTCCATTTCACACCTCACAACAAAGCATATCCTGCCAGGCATCCAATCTGGTAGACTAGCTGGCATTCCTGATGCAGAGGAGGGGTTACAAAAATGAGACCCCAGAGCTCTACTGCGCATGTACCAGCTAGCAGGGGGGCATGTATCAAATTGTGTTCCCACGTTAATGAGTGGCTAGAGTTAATTGAAGACCAATCCACTGTACTCAATGTTAAGGATAGGGCACAAAAGGTTTATAAACTGTTGTCCACCCTTTATCCTTTGTCTGTTCTATACCATCTTGATTGCTGAGAGAAACGCTATGCAATGTCTTCATGCCAGAGGTCTTTCATGTCTTTGGTGTCTTGATGACTATGAAGAGTGCTGTATGAACTGCCAGTCTAGATATGACTGTTTCATTATTTCCATTTTAAGTAAGTGTCCATATTTTGCCTGTTATTTGTATATCTGTTGTGTTCACCTTTATCAAGGAATAAATTATATTTTATCATATCTAAGTCTCGTCCCAGTTCAGACCCAGTTATAAATATATATTATATTTTATATATATTTTGGTGTACATTACAGCCTGCCATAAAGTCACCGTGACAGGCTTGTAATTAACTGGTGGCAGCGGCAGGATTGAACTGGACCTGTATTACTAGTGTTCTGCGGGATACTGTAATATAGTGGGAACTCGATGGTAATTGCGAGTTCCTGGGACCAAAGATATTGAACACACAGTGTACAACATATAACACAAGATATGGCACCTCCTCACTGTTCCCCTACTTGTGAGAAGCATTGCCTCCAGAACCAAAGTGCCGGCCATCCATCTGACTGGAGCCGGGCACCGAGACCGGAGGAGTGCATAAACTCGGCGCGGGGACCAGCAGCCAGCAAGGCTGAGAGAGAGACAGCGATCGGTGAGCATGAAACCCGGCAGGCTGAGCAAAGATCCACAGCTGCAGCTGCTGTAACTATCAAACCGCCCGGAGAACAGGGAATGGACCCAGCTCCGGGACGGCAGAGAGTTGTGGAGGGAGCAGGTGGTCTCGGAGACCACAGAAGTCTTGCACCAGGAAAGGTAACGGCCGTTGCGGTGGCCCGTCCATTTTCCCTGAAAGAGCTAGCACTGGTGTGTGCGTTGGGCAAGACGTGGTTCCCGGCGAAGTGGACCCAGTTCCTGGCGTCGGTACCGCACCGACCCGCTTATCCCCTCCCAGAGCCCAGCGCTCAAGCAACTCCGCTCTGGACTCCGTTGCCCCTTGCTGGGGTTAGTCCACCGGCGGCGGAGAAGCTCTGGAATGAGCCCGGCGCTCCAGCAACTCCGCTCTGGACTCCGTTGCCCCTTGCTGGGGTTAGTCCACCGGTGGCGGAGAAGCACCGGCAGCCGCTGCGGCACTGCTACCAAATGGGCCACAATAATGCCCAGTGCCCTGACCATGCGCGGTCGGGCGAAGAAGCCCCTCAGGGCCAGCGCTCACGAGCTGCGGAAAAGATGACCCAGTTAGCGGCATCCTCTGATGGCTCCCGCCCAGCCGGGGCGACAACCCTCCTCGGTACGTCTCCTGGAGAACCTGGACGGGCTGCATCAGCAACAGCGGCGGAGAGCAGCGGCCATCCACCGGATCCCGGCGGAGAACCTGGCGGCGGCGGAGAAGCCGCCACTCCGGCATCCTGCCGGCGGCAATTTTATTTGGGGGGAAGGTTGGGGTGTGCGGGAGGTGGGTGTTTCACATGGTTTGGCGGAGTCTGCGATTCCCAGCGATGACCGGAGCCCCACAATCCACGCCGGCGACCCTGCATCACCGCCGGGTACTGCTGTGGCACCTACCCGGGGCTCGCCCATGGCGGCGGCGGCAGAAGAGCCGCGACTCCGGCAAAGTGCCGGAGTCCTTTCTGAGTGGGGGGAGGGACAGGGATTGCGGGAGGGGGTTATGTTACCTGGTTTGCATGGAGCTGTGTTTCTCCACAAAGACCTGGGACCCCGGTCCTGCATCGTTTCCCCTGTGCCAACCCCGGGCGCTGCTGCGGCGGCGACCCGTTGCTTCCCAGCCCAGATGATGCCGGCGGCGGCCACTCCAGTCCCCCTGCAATTGGGACCAACGAAGGCGGCGGTCTCTGCGGGGACCAGCGAGGTAAGCCAGACCAAGTCGCAGACTGACCCTGACTTATTTTTCCCTATGACTGTACCCTGTTGTTTCACTCTAGGGGTGACTGGGGGGTGGCAGGAGATAGGGGCACCAGGGGAGGGGAAGGAAGGGCAGCTTGTAGGGCAGCTAGACTTCCCCATTACCCTGGCGGAGCAGCAAGGGGACTCTCAGTTAAGAGCCCCACTGTTGCAGCCTTGCTACGGGCTGGAGGTATCAGGGGTTGTGGCAAAGTTAGACCACCCCCAGATTACCTGCCAGCCAGGAGCTAAGGTGGGTGCATCTGCACCAGCAACCCTGAGCTCATCCCCGGTAATGGGGAGACAGTGTCAGGGAGATGGCCTCACTCAAGTAGCCCTAGGATCCAGGTTAGGATTAGCTAGGGAGAAGCGGAGTGAGGGGAGGCTGCAGGTAGGTAGCCAGCATCAGTTCTCAGTGGGAGAAGAAGGGCTAGTGGTAGCCGGGGAGGGAAAGCAGCAGGTATGGCAGCTAGAGTTCCCCATTACCCTGGCAGAGCCTCAGGGGGTGTCTCAAATCAGCAACCCCCTGTTGCAGCCTAGCTATGGGCTGGGGGTATCCGGGGCAGTGGCAGGCTTGTGCCACCCCAGGGATACCTGCCAGCCAAGAGCTAAGGCGGTTGCATCTGGAGAGATGCCCCTGAGCTCATCCCTGGTAAGGGGGAGACAAGGTCAGGGAGGTAGGTGCACTCTGGTGGCTCCAGGGTCTGGGTTAGGATTGCCCAGGGGGGAGAGGAGTGCAGGTGGGCTGCAGGGAGGTAAGCAGCAGGCTGAGGTGCTGGGCCTAGGGGAGGCTAGGCAGGGAGACACCGTGGAGCAGGGGGAGATAGGAGGTCAGTGGGGTGTTAGGCAGCTGGCAGAAGCTAGGGATGGGCTAGGAAGGCAGAAGGTCCCTTGTTCTGACTGGCCAGGAGTGACCCCTCTGACAGGTTCCCCTGGGTTCCCAAAGGAGGGGCTGAGGGTAGATAGGCAGCCAGGGAGGAGAGTCAGGAGTATAGCAGAGCAGCTACAGGTGTGCACAGGGCCAGAGCAGGTAGGGTCCCTACAGGATAGTGACATAGCTCTTTCCCAGACTTGGTTGACAGGAGAGTGACGGTCTATGCTGGATAGCTAGTCTCCTGCAGGTGCAGAGACATGCCAGTCTCTGGGCAGTGTGCAGCCTGGTCTGCAACGGGGCCCCTTCACCATGGACTTGGTTCACCAGGCATTGGGTGGGGGGCAGAGGGAGGCAAAGGAGAATGCCTGGCAGCCACGGTGGAGCCCTGGTCCACAGGATCTGGACTTTACAATCCACTGTGGCCAGGACAATGTACTGGACAATGCCGGAGGACAATTTTGCCAGGCCAACCGCTCAGGACTTATTGAGTGCTTCAAGGGCGCCAGTGGTACCCCAGTGCCCGGGGGCGGCGACTGGGGCACCAGGCACCCATTGAGCAGGGGAGATGTGACGATGGGGAGGATTTGGCCGGGGATTAAAGGGGTTACACCCCAATTGGCCACCCTCTAACCTCACCAGGAAGACAAGGGGTTAACTGGGCTGAGGCCCAGAAATGTGATTTAACCCTTGTTATAACCTGAAACTGTATATTCCACTGTTCCCCTGTTTTATTGTTACATCAGTGTCTGCATCACACACACACACTAGGATCCATCCGGGAGCACAAGGGTTAATAGTTGTTTAGTGATTATAGCCCTTTGTGTAATTTTCCCGCCTTTTCAGGCACCATTTTGCAGTGTCCCATAGGTCGCCATTGGGCTCCATGTGTTTCAATGGCGAATCTTGCTGTTGGGTCCTGTTTCCTGAGAAGACCAGATAAGGGTCGAACCGAGAAGAGCGGGTCGCGCCATAGGTTCCAATGGCGGCGGCAGAAACGGCTCAGGAAAACGGCTAAGTGTCAAAAGCTGATATTTGGTAATCCATAGCTCCGGTTCCGGAGAGCCCAGAGGATCAGGGTTTGGGGTATCTGTAGTTACTGCTCCGGCATCGCTGCAGAACCATCCTTGACCCTCTTGGACCAACCCGACGGAGTATGGACCCCCTTGAAAGTTCGGGACTTTCCCCATAGACTCCAATGGCGGCCAAACCCCACTGACCGGCTACGGCGGAAAACCCCCATTGACTTCAATGGCGGCGTCGCCCCGTTGAAAGTCTATGGCGGGGATTCCCATAGCCGCCAATGGCGGCGGTTTGCCATTGAAAGTCTTTGGCGGCGGAACCCATTGTTTTCAATGGGGATTTAGTGAAAAAACGTGATTTAATTTACAGCGGAGATTTTTCTATTAAAATGTGAAACGGTTTTAAATGTATTTGTGTATCTCCGGTTCCGAAGGTCGTAGCAAGTCGCAAATTGGACCATAGGGTGTCCCAGTTCCGGCATTGAGAACTGGGAAGTTTGGACCTGCTGGGCCCAACGGAACCGGATATTTTAATATGTTTATGTTTTATCTTTCATACTGTGTTCCAAGGTATGAGTAAAACCCAGAGGAAATTCCTTTGCATACCAGGGTAGCATATGGCCAGAAAGGCGACCCAATGTCTAGGACTTAAGTATGGTTCAAAGGATTTTGTCACCTCTAATGTTTACATGAGGGCGGAGATTACTCAAACCAGAGCAGTCTTCAAGTGTTCCATTTCACACCTCAAAACAAAGCATATCCTGCCAGGAATCCAATCTGGTAGACTAGCTGGCATTCCTGATGCAGAGGAGGGGTTACAAAAATTAGACCCCAGAGCTCTACTGCGCATGTACCAGCTAGCATGGGCATGTATCAAATTGTGTTCCCACGTTAATGAGTGGCTAGAGTTAATTGAAGACCAATCCACTGTACTCAATGTTAAGGATAGGGCACAAAAGGTTTATAAACTGTTGTCCACCCTTTATCCTTTGTCTGTTCTATACCATCTTGATTGCTGAGAGAAACGCTATGCAATGTCTTCATGCCAGAGGTCTTTCATGTCTTTGGTGTCTTGATGACTATGAAGAGTGCTGTATGAACTGCCAGTCTAGATATGACTGTTTCATTATTTCCATTTTAAGTAAGTGTCCATATTTTGCCTGTTATTTGTATATCTGTTGTGTTCACCTTTATCAAGGAATAAATTATATTTTATCATATCTAAGTCTCGTCCCAGTTCAGACCCAGTTATAAATATATATTATATTTTATATATATTTTGTTGTACATTACAGCCTGCCATAAAGTCACCGTGACAAAGGGTATGGGGGGCCCACCTTCCATGGGTTACAACTGACCTTATTGCACTCTACCAGCTCACTGATACCTTGTGGAAAAGCTACAAAGTAACTGGCACTACCAAGGATCTCAATCACTACAGATGCCTACGGAACATGTGCACAAGGTAAACAAGGCACGCAAAAGCCCAATATTACTCTGACAATCTCCACCAAAATACATCAAACCCAGCTAACTTCTGGAAGGTTATCAACAATATATTCCAGCTTCCTAACCATCAACAACCAAGTAATATCACTAAGGGGGATATTACTCTGACAAACCCCACTGACATTGCAAATGCATTCAATGATTACTTTGTGGGGTGTGCCACTAACTTATTAGCAAAACGCAGCCCAAACCACAAACCTGAATCTCATCCTGGGAGTACCCACATAGCCCCACCCCCTCCCAACACTGCTCACAATTTTCAATTTGGCCCAGTATCTGAAGAGATTACACAAGCGCTCCTCAAACTAAAACTAAGCAGCCAATGCGGACCTGACTTACTACAATCTAGGTTCCTACGACTTGGTGCCCCATTGCCAAACCAATTGCTTCCATAGTCAACTCTATCCTATCTGCAGGCCATATCCCTAAGACCTGGAAAACTGCCAGAGTTGTCCCAATCTTCAAAAGTGGGGACAAAAACCCTGTCTCAAACTACAGGCCAATCTCACTTCTCCCAATTCTATCTAAAGTCATGGAAAAATGTGTCCACTCCCAATTAAGCAATAACTATACCAAGACAAATTTCCCTAGCCAATTCCAATCTGGCTTTCGTCCCAAACACTCCACCGTAACTACCCTGCTAAAAGTTTGCAATGAAATCCAGTGTGGAATGGAACGGGGACAACGCACTGGTGCAGTATTCCTAGATTTTGCAAAGGCTTTTGATACAGTTAATCATGCTATCCTGCTTAACAAACTCCAGAGCTCTGGAATAGGGAAGCATGCTTTAAACTGGTTTCAGTCGTACCTATCAGTAAGATCCCAACATGTGTCCATCTCAGTCTCTAACTCCAACCCCCTGGATATCACCTGTGGTGTCCCGCAAGGCTCTGTTCTGGGGCCCCTACTCTTCTCGGTGTTCATTAATGATCTTCCCACAGCTTGTAAGGAAGCCTCAATACACATGTATGCAGATGACACAATCCTATATGCACACAGCCATAGTCTCTCTGACCTTCAACACATACTTCAGTCTGACTTTTTGAGACTCGAAAACTGGATTTCCCAAAACAAACTGTTTTTAAACACTGACAAGACTGTAACAATGGTATTTGGGACCAAGTCTAAATTTTTAAAGCTTCCAGCGACTGAGCTCCTGATTAGAACCACCGTTAACACCACCCTAACCCCTGTCACTAGTTTTAAATACCTGTGCTTATGGTTTGACTCCCACTTAACATTCGGAATACTCATTGATACCCTGACAACCAAGACCTATGCCAAACTAGGGGTACTTTACAGGAACAAATCCTCCCTAAGTCTCCTGGTCAGAAAGCGTATCGCACAGCAGATGCTAATGCCAATTATTGACTATGGAGACATAGTATACAGTATGGCTCGGCACCTCAAACCCACCTTAGCAAACTTGACACCCTCTACAATTCAATTTGTCGGTTTGTTCTCCAATGCAACTACTCCACACATCACTGCGAAATGCTCAAATAACTAGATTGGTCATCACTAGAGTCTAGGCGCAAAGTTCACCTTTCCTGTCTTGCCTTTAAATTCTTTATGGGCAAGCTACCCAGCTATCTGAACAAGCTCCTCACCCCTACCACACGCAGCACTTATCACCTGAGATCAGACTCCAAAAGACTGTTCATGGTCCCAAGGCTCAACAAAGTATCCGGCCGTTCCTCCTTCTCTTACCGTGCACCCCAAAACTGGAACAACCTACCAGAGACTCTCACATCCACCACCAGTTTAAGTTCTTTCAAATCTAAGGCTGTCTCACATTTAAATCTGGTCTGTAACTGTTTCATACGCCCATAATATATATTATCTGTAACCGTGCATGCAATGTCTTGTATATAATGTATACCCTGTTCATGTATGTAACTGTATTTGTAACCATGTATTATTTGTCTTAACTCTGTGCCCAGGACATACTTGAAAATGAGAGGTAACTCCCAATGTATTACTTCCTGGCAAAATATTTTATAAATAAATAAATAATAAAATGTCATTTGATGCCGAGCCATTGGGAGAGGGGGGTCGCAAATGCTGCGCCTCCCGAGAAGGGGGCCCCAACTCAAGAAGTTTGTGCGCCCCTGCTGTAAGTAGAGCTCTACTTTGTACCGCTGTCCTAGAGGAGACCAACTGTCATGGAACAAACACTGCATTTCTGATTCACCCCCCTCTCTCCTTTGCAGCTTCTGCCTGTCAGTTCTCATTTTCAGCTGCATGGAGTCTGCACACACATACTGTGCCTGTGTGATATGCAACAATGTTGCATTTCTCGCCTCTGGGCTTGTAATTAGTGTACTGCTTCTGCAGCCTCTCCAGTCCTCCTAGGTAATGGGCTTTCCCATTTCCCCCCCTGTCCTTGCTGACAGTTAGTATAGTCTCACTTCCCATCTAGTGTGACCCTTGCTCCTCACTTCCTTTTCACCCTGGACTCTGAGTGAGTAACTGCCTGCTATTTACCCCAGCAAGGCCTTTCTGTTTTACACTGTCTCATCATTGATACACTGCACTTCAGACAGAGAAGCACTCTCTCCCAACATTACATCTACAAGCACCTATCTCCCTGTGATTTTCCCTCAATAAAATTAAGAAAGAGAAAAGGACTTGTTTGTGCTTTGGAAGAGATGAGACATGAGTTAAGCTAACTGGAGTCATTCATACACCATTCGTGACCCTGGTTCCGGGAAAGTAAAACAAAGACCTGTGTTAGGGAATCACACAGGAGCTACTACTCAAAGACTTTATGCTATACAGAATAGTCTCTGCACCCCAGGACAAGCAGCAGCTTTACTCTGCCAGACAGGGCAGCAAGCTTTATACAGCAAACTGCACACAACCTGCAACCTTACAGATAAGCAAGCAGATTTACACTGGACACAGCCAGCAACAACCTTGCACACAAGGCAGCAGCTTTGCAGACAGACAGTGCACCTTACACACAGAGCCTTGATTGCCTTCTCTGTCTTTTTGAGTCCACCCCCTGCACAGCCCCATAGTGAGGAGCCACCATCTCACCTTACCCTGCGCACGTCCCCACGGCTAGCACCATCAAAGGCCACGCTACCGGACACCCACCAGGACACGGGTCAGAGTCACCGGACACCTGTGAGTACAGCTACCCCTACGCTGCACGCTGCAGGACACCGTTCTGCATCATCTGAGACAGACGCCCATCGCTGACACAGGTAAAATACAGCACGCCACACGCACTGGCTAAAGGCCTACACACACCTACAGCATGGCAGAACTCAGAGCCTCACCAGACATCACGCAGGAGAGCGATCACTCAGACACAGAGACCGCTGCGCAACTGCAACAGGTGCAGGCAGAGGCAAGGCCCAAACGGACAGTCACACTGATACAAAAGGCCCGTGAAAAATACGAGACTGACATTGAAGCGCACCGCGCTAAATTAGAGTTGGCCTGGGAAACAACCACACTGGGAATACGCAATGTTACTAGCGTTGGCAACTATGCGCAACAGCTCGAGCAGGCAATAACGCAATTAAGGACTGATCACTCGCGTTATCAAGAGCTGTCAGAAGCATACATCACTTACCTGACCAGGGCCAACACCAGCGAAAGCCTACAAGAAAATGACTTACAGAGCAACATTGACTTAACGCGTGACAGCCGCGTACGATCCACCATCACGGAGGCCGAGAGTAGGAGAAAAGACCTTTTGCTGGAAACAGCATCACAGCGCTCCAGCGCATCCAGACACTCATCAAGGTCAGCAAGATCAGCGCAATCTCACGTGTCTAGCGCAAGCGCAAACGCCACCAAGGCGCGAGACACCGCAGAGGCCGCACGTGCCAGGGCCGCATACGCTCAGAAAGAGGCAGCCATGAAACTAGAAAGGGCCCGCTTAGAAGAGGAGGAGCAGGCAGCCACTGCCACCGCTGCATGGAAAAAGACAGAGGTGGACGTTAACCTAGAGGCCCTAAATCAAGAAAGAGAAGCTGCTGCCGCTATAGCCCAAGCCGAAGTCCTAGAAGCAGCCGCGCAACAGGATGGCGGGGAGCAACCGTACAGACGGATTGCCTCAGAGGATCCGGTCCAACGCACTGAAGACTACGTAAGGAGCCTTTTCAGTGTAAACACCAGCGCACCATCTCAACACGGAGGGAGTGACTCCACAAACACCGAAGACTTGCTAGGTCCACGAGGAGAAGATACTGTTCCTTCAATGGTACATGCTGCCTGGGATAGTCACAGCCGCAACAGTGATCCACACGCCAGCGCGCACACGGATGTACCACAACAGGCTGCCAATCCAGGTACACCCACACGGGAGAGAACAGCCCCTCACACTGGCCAGCAGCCATCACGCGCCCACGCCAAGGAAGAGGCGACCGCACGGACCCTCCCAACAACTACCTCAGAACGGGACAAACACGCCGATGCTTCAGGCCTGACAGACATAGCCAAGTACATGATCCGGCGTGACCTGGTGCAAGCAGTGCTCATCAGCTTCGACGACCGCCCTGAGAACTACCGGACGTGGAAGTTCACGTTCAAAGACGCAATCCACAGCTTGGACTTCTCGGCAAGGGAAGAGCTCAACCTGCTATTCAAGCTCCTGGGGAACGAATCCAGGGAGCACGCGAAGAGACTTCGGGCGGCAAACGCGAACCAACCCCAAGTAGGTCTTGACTTAGTGTGGGAAAGGCTAGAAGAGTGCTACGGTAGCCCCGAAGCAGTCGAGGATTCGCTCTTCAAAAGAGTCAACAGCTTTCCCAAGATCACAACTAAAGACTACTCAAAGTTACGAGAGCTCGGGGACCTGCTGTAAGAGCTGGAGGTTGCAAGGAAAGACCACTCCTTAACAGGTCTCAACGTCTTGGACTCAGCTCATGGAGTGAGACCCATCTTGGAGAAGCTACCCTACAACCTCCAAGAAAGATGGATCTCACAAGGATCCAGATACAAAAGGGAGAAGCAAGTCGCCTTCCCCCCATTCTCATTCTTCTTGAGCTTCATCCGCGAAGCGGCAAGGACAAGGAACGATCCCAGTTTCATCTTGGGTGCGCAAACCACATACAGTGCAAGCAGCCTGAGGAACGAGAGACCAGTGACGAGATATGGTAACACCCAAACACCCATCTCGGTCCACAGGACGGACGTGCCTCCCACAACCCAAACTACTCCCGATCAGTCGGTCGCCGGAGGCGAGGTACCAAGGGACCCAAACAGGGAATGTCCCATACAGAGGAAGCCACACCCACTCAACAAGGGCTTTGGGTTCAGGATGAAGTCCCTAGAGGAACGCAAGAGGTTACTTGGAGAATTCAGAGTTTGCTTCAGGTGCTGCGGTTCCACGACTCACCTAGCCAGGGACTGTAAAGAAGAGATCAAATGCACAGTGTGCGAAAGTGACAAACACGTGACATCGTTACACCCAGAGGCGCTGACACTCCACCAACTCAAGAACCCATCCTCCGTAGCGGAGCATGGCGGGGAGAAAGAAGAAGGAGAGTCAACATCCGTCACATCTCAGCTCACTGAGGTTTGCGGAAAAGAAGGTGAAAAAATGTCCTGCTCCAAAATATGCCTTGTCGCAGTGCACCCCCAGGGACAACCTGAGAAGGCTATTCGCATGTACGCAATCTTCGACGACCAGAGCAACCGATCGCTGGTCAGGTCAGAGTTCTTCGACATGTTTAACATACAAGACGGTGCTTCTCCTTACACTCTCAGAACGTGCGCAGGGCGAATGGAGACCACAGGGAGAAGAGTGAATGGCTACACCATATGCTCAATAGACGGCAAAGTGAACATGCCCCTTCCCACACTCATCGAGTGCAACCACATGGCCACAAACAGGGACGAGATTCCCACACCAGACGTGGTACTCCATTACCCCCACCTCAAAGGAATAGCCAACCACATCCGGCCGGTAGAACAAGGCGCCAAGATCTTGCTGCTGCTCGGCAGGGACATCATGAGGGTACATAAAGTCCGTAAACAGCATAAGGGACCCCACAACGCGCCATACGCGCAAAGACGACCTAGGATGGGTGATAGTGGGCAACGCGTGCACCGACAAAGAGCACGGGCAAGACTATGTTGACGCCCGCAGAACGGTAGTAACAGAATGTGGACACACATCTCTCTCTGAACCATGTCTTGGCCATCTCCAAGTGACCGAAGGGCCAAGTGAAGAGAAAAGACAAGGTCATAGCCCTGAGGTCAACAAAAACATCCTTGCATCGGGGATACTTAGCGGTTCAGATAACCAAGGATGACGAGTCGTCTCCACTGAAGGAAGAAAGTAACCTCCCAAAGGTGACCGACAAAGGGGTCATCCAAAAGACAATAAACAATCGGACGATCCTCTCGCGAGCAATGGCACGGCTAGGACGTACAGTCGTTCCTCTCCACAGAGTATCCAGCGATAAAGTAGCCAGCCGTCACGGCTGGCATAACCGCAAAAGATTGCGCCCTACAGGTGAAGCCACAGTGTCAAAAAGACTGTCCTCTCACACATCTAAAAAAAGACAATCTCAGAGACATCTCATAAAGGGATTTACTAGGGCAAAAGAGACTGTTTTTCGTCATGTCCAAGGAGAGAACAACCTCCTGAGGGCAGTCAACAAAGAGATACAAAGGCGTATCACCAAAATACGTGGAAACGTTCTCTTGCAAGAGGAATGCACCAATGACTTAGGGTGCACAGCGTTCCAGACCGCAAAGGACGACGACAAGCAAACACCATTGATGGGAGATGGAGAATTCCTGATGTCAACGGTCAAGAAGCTTGTCAGAAACGGACCTGGCAGTTGGGCGACCCCGCTACCATTCCGTTCACCAAGAAGGCGCTTCCCAAACAATGGAGAACATACCATCTCTATGTTCACTTTGCACCTCTGTGACCTACAAAGGGAACCAGAGACCAAAAACAACTTTTTGGCCTTCGTCCAGAAGATATTCCTTACCGGCCACGCAAAGCCAGCATCTCTAATGAAGGAAGGTGAAGAATGCCGGTACCTCCAATCATCTGGGGCCTACCACCCTCAGGAACCCGATCAAATCCGGATAGTGTTCAGCCCCAGCGCTCAGCTCCAGGGAGTCTCCCTGAACGACGCCCTCTTTACTGGACTAGACTTGACAACCAGTCTTCCAGGAGTGTTGTTCCGCTTCCGCGAGGAGCCAAAAGCCATCTTCTTCTGCCAAACGCCAGGTGATAGAGCGACAGGCTACCACGACTGGCATACCTACTGTACAAGGGGATGCACTCTGTGGGTAAAACTACAGAGACAAAAAGACTGTTCTCTCACAAGGCTAAAAGGAAACAGTGCCAGAGACTTTTACACAAAGACATTGTGGTGCAACCAGCAAACCTGGAGCTGTGCATCCACCCTACATCCTTTGCCAAAGAACCTTGACCATGGGACCTTGATACCAGTGATACCGGCCGGTGTCACATCGCTATGTGGACATGGACTCTTGCATTGTTTGAGAATGTGATGTTATTTTTGTTATGCATTGCACATATGTTCCACATATTCAAATTATATAGTGGTATCTCCAGATACCAGACGGGGAGTGTCATGGAACAAAAACTGCATTTCTGATTCACCCCCTCTCTCCTTTGCATCTTCTGCCTGTCAGTTCTTATTTTCAGCTGCATGGAGTCTGCACACACATACTGTGCCTGTGTGATATGCAACAATGTTGCATTTCTCGCCTCTGGGCTTGTAATCAGTGAACTGCTTCTGCAGCCTCTCCAGTCCTCCTAGGTAATGGGCTTTCCCATTTCCCCCCCTGTCCTTGCTGACAGTTAGTATAGTCTCACTTCCCATCTAGTGTGACCCTTGCTCCTCACTTCCTTTTCACCCTGGACTCTGAGTGAGTAACTGCCTGCTATTTACCCCAGCAAGGCCTTTTTGTTTTACACTGTCTCATCCTTGATACACTGCACTTCAGACAGGGAAGCACTCTCTCCCAACATTACATCTACAAGCACCTATCTCCCTGTGATTTTCCCTCAATAAAATTAAGAAAGAGAAAAGGACTTGTTTGTGCTTCGGAAGAGGTGAGACATGAGTTAAGCTAACTGGAGTCATTCATACACCATTCGTGACCCTGGTTCTGGGAAACCTACATTTTGAGGAATGTTGTTTGTCTATGTTGTGTTGGCTGCACAAGCCGGATTCTCCTCACCTGAAACTGTTTCCCCGCACTTTGGAACTGTACTTCCCTTCCATCAATTGCCCTTTAATGCAAGATAAGATCTTGTTCGCTTTTGCAGCTAATGCCTGAAATTGGGCACTATTGCTAAGCCTGCTGTCTACAAACACGCCTAAATCCTGCTCTATCAAGGATTCTCCTAATTTATCCCCATTTAATTTGTAAGTTGCCTGTTTATTCTTGTTTCCCAAATGCATAACCTTACATTTATCTGTCTTAAACCTCATCTGCCATTTACCTGCCCACGTTTCGAGTCTCTCCAAGTCCTTCTGGAGAGAAATTACATCCTGCTCTGATTCTACTACCTTACACAATTTAGTGTCATCAGCAAAGATGGAGACTGCTCTTTATTCCAACCTCAAGGTCATTAATAAACAAGTTAAAAAGTAGGGGTCTCAGTACTGATCCCTGAGGTAGTCCACTCCCAATTTTAGCCCAACCTGAAAAAGTTCCATTTATGACAACTCTCTGTTGTCTGTCCTTCAACCAGTTTTCAATCCATGTGCAAATATTTTTACTGAGTCCAATTTGCTTTATTTTGTACACTAACCTCGTGTGGAACCGTTCTATTGCAATCCTTTTTTTCATTATCTATTTTTGCTAATTTGATTGCCCTTTGCAACTTTTGTTACATTCCTTATAATTCTGATACGATGTCTCCGTCCTTTTTGACTGTAAGAATCTAAACGCCAACCTCTTCTTTTCCGTTACCTCCCCTACCTGTTTATTTAGCCACATTGGTTTTGACTTATTCTTTTCATATTTATTACCCAAGGGTATACACTGATAAGTGTGCTTTTCTAACAATGTTTTAAAGACTGCCCATTTATCTTCTACATTTTTCCCTGCAAAAGCATCACCACAATGTATTACTTGTAGATTAGTCCTCAGTTTATTAAAATCTGCCTTTCTAAAGATTGTTGAACCCAAGTAATATGGTTTTTAATCATTTATTTCAAATGAGACCATGTTATGATCACTGTTACCCAAATGATCCCGAACTTGAATATTTTTTATTACTTCTACATTGTTTGATATGACCAAATCCATTATTTCCCCTCTCCTGGTTGGTTCCTCAATAATTTGGGTCATTTAATTGTCTTTAAGCACCCCCAAAAACCCTGTTTCCTTCTGTTGTAATGCTAATCTCATTGCCCCAGTCTATGTCTGGATAATTAAAATCACCCATTATGCCATCATGACCTCGTTTTGATGCCTTCTCCATTTGCAAAAGTATTTTGGCTTCCTCAATCTCACAGATATTTGGTGGTTTATAGCATATTCCCTACAAACATTTTCTTTATACTTTTACCTCCACTGCTAATTTCTATCCACAAGGTCTCTACATTTTCATCATTCCCTTCATAAACATCTTCACTTTGTGATGCCTCCGTCATGTTGTGGGGTCTTGTTTCCCAGATCAAAGGCAGGAAACGTAGAATTCGTGGAACTGAAAAAGATCTAACTCCCTTCAGGAGTTCTGACTAATACTGCTTAGTCCCTAACTAACAGTGGGAGAACTAACCTCATTCCCCACTGCAGTTCTTGTACTTGCAGCTTCCCACTGATTCACTAGCAATCCTTCACTGGGCTGTCTGTATGTGTGCTTCTCAGATTAGCACAGCAGCACAGTAAACTGTCTGTGCTGCCTTTTACATTGTAGCTCATTAATTAGGGCTCAGGTGAGAGGGAAGGGAACACACCCTGGAAGGTGCTGGGTCCTATGTACCTCCCCTCAAACACCTTCTGCTTGAGTACATCACAACTTATAATAGGTTTTCGATCCGGTTTAACATATAAGCATACTCCACCGCCTCTTCCATTTGCTCAATCCTTGCAAAAAAGGGAATAACCCTCTAAATTAACTGCCCAGTCATGAGTTTCACCCCACCATGTTTCAGTAATGCCTATGATATCATACTACTCCCTTGCAGCTATTAATTAAAGAATCACGATGATTCTCCTCACTATGTTTGGTGATGTTAAAGCTTCTCTATTTCAATCTGAAACTCACCAGCCCTTTTATTCCCTGCACCCAATTTCCCAACTCTAACTGTCCATGAAATGTCTGTGAATTGACTGTATGACCTCTGTTAATTGAATGTAACATGTATTGTTATAACTCTGTGCCCAGGACATATTTGAAAATGAGAGGTAACTCTCAGTGTATTACTTCTTAGTTAAACATTTTATAAATAAAATAAATAAAAGCTTTTACTATATCCTTTCGATTGTGGATTTTAGGAAAAAAGCCAAACCCGCTAACGTGGATCCAGCATATGTCACCCACCCCTGGTTGCTTCTAGGTTAGCAGGAAATGTATGAGCCGCCCGCTGCCTCCCCTCTACCCTTTATCCTGGCCGTGTCCTTTAATGCTAGCCACGAGCGCCAAGTGTGGAGGTCGGTTTCCCAGGTGCATGGGGCTAGTGACCTCTGGACCAGGTACCTTAGCCTAAACACTGTCCAATTGAAATGCGATAAAGCAGCTGCTATAATATTTAATCTCCCCGGGACGTGTCTGGCTTTAAAGTTTATGTTGCTTCGTGTGCATAGCAGCACCCGCCTGCGCAGTAGCCGGAAAACCAGGCTTGACGTTGCTGAGAGGCTTTTCACTGCTCCCACCACCCCATGATCGCCAGACCAGCATCTTATCTGCTTGTTACTAGGCTCCATACGACATATGTCGTTTATAAGGCATAGGAATAAACGATAGCCAGGTACTACTCTGTCAGCTTCAAAGAAAACTAAACATTCTTGAATAACTAGTGCATCCCAGAGCGAGGTGACACAGGTCACGTCTTAGTTGGGGATAACCTTGGTTCTAAAATATAACGTTCAGATATGTGTACTTGTTGCAAGGAGACGCATGCAGTGAGGCCACACAAGTGAGGTCTAGAAGGTAGCCAAGGACAGATATCCATGTGTTACTCCAATTTAGGAACAAAACAGTCATTAGTCAGCAATTAGTCTTGTTCGTCCGTCATAATCACCTGAATCTATTGATATGACTCACATGTGTCTAAGTATCAGGGCTACAAAGTTATGAGGTCTTTCTAGGCACCTTTTTAAACGTTAAATGGGGAGGGTTTTTTTCTAAGTCCTAAAACCATCAATCTAGCATCTGATTTACGACTGGGGTGGGCTTAAGCTGTTTCAATGGGAGAATAATGGTATATAGGTCTTGCCCTGGAGTTATGAAATCAGAATTCAACAGATTGAACAGTATTTTGGACAAAACACCTGAATTCTCATATTTCTACGCCAGTGACCTCTCTAGGGAAAACCTATGGCATATGGTAAAGAATTGTACAGGGATTTCGGTTTATGCTTTATCCTGTTATTTTAAGAAACTGTTTTGCAATTACTGTAATTGTACATTTTTGTAATTACCTTTTTCGGTAATCTGCAGCACTGTATTTTTATATATATTAAACAATTCTTTAATAAGCAATGCTTTGGGGCTCTGAATGAACTGTTACACACTCTGGAGATAGTCTTTATAGTTTCAGACACATTTTGATGCAACAGATTTTTGTGTGTTAAGTGCATAATTGTTTCTATAATAAACAGGGACCTGAGACACTGGCAGATATATTAATTACATAATTTGATTTTTGATTTTTTTAGAGACAATCGCCACATGTGACTGTCTCTAAACCAATCAAATTGTACAGCCAGCCCCTTTTAGTGACGTCACTGGCCTTGTCGCCAGCGTCGTCGCTAAAAATCAAATTACAACTTTCGCCAGTGGCGACGGCGACGTCATCGGCCGCGTCGCCAGCACTATAAGTGCGGCCTTAGAACAGACTACAATTCATCCGTATATGTCCAATTTAAGTTGAGATGATATGTGTGGCGATGAAATCCTGCTATCCAATCAGAGGCATTGCTTTGTAGCTAACCGTGTATACACAGAAGGTAAGTGAATGGTTAAAACACTTATACACAAAATCGCACTAACATCCATATGAATGATGTGTAGTCGCAATGAATGTTAATTACAAACAGTAGAGCAACAGTTGTAGCAAATCCTAAGGTTGAGCCCTGTTAGTATCAAAAGACTCAGCCGTGCTCATGTTGCCATTGGTTCAGGGCAACCGTAGTACTGTATGTAGCAGTGTTGTTGTTTAAAATGTAGTGGTACTTGAACGGCACTCTCCCTGCCAGATACATTCTGAAACGATATAAATGTACAGTGTATCCACAATAGCTAGGAGCTATTGGCATGAGTCGCATAACCTTAATCACATCAAAGCAAAATAGGCAATGTGATCATATATGGAGGCTGTTGATATAGATTCCCTTCTTAGTAACAGGGGTATAAACATATAGTATGCCGGTGGTGAAAACTAATAGTATATAGAGCGCACAAGGCATCTGGCACGATTTTTAACATATGCGCCTCTAACTACATACAGTCATGTTAGCAGTGCTATACAGGCATACCCCAGTTTAAGGACACTCACTTTAAGTACACTCACGAGTAAGTACATATCGCCCAATAGGCAAACTGCAGCTCACGCATGCGCCTGTCAGCACGTCCTGAACATCAATACCGGCTCCCTACCTGTAACGAAGCTGTGCGCAAGCGGGGAGACTATAGAGCCTGTTACAAATGCATTATTTACATCAGTTATGCACGTACATGACGATTGCAGTACAGTACATGCATCGATAAGTGGGGAAAAGGTAGTGCTTCACTTTAAGTACATTTTCGCTTTAAATACCTGCTCCGGTCCCGTTGCGTACGTTAATGCGGGGTATGCCTGTACAATAAGTCCTTCAATGGCATCATTCACATTAGACTATTAGATGTGTTGTATACAGAGCCACCAACAGAGTGGGTCTGTCGGGGTTGGCGTCCCGGGCTCAGTGGGGGGGGGGGATGGGAGGGGACACCTCTGGCCAGGCCCCGGCTCTCCCTTAGCAGCAGCCTGCATGACTATCCCTCTGTCCTACGCCAACGGGCCTCTCTGATGTCATACACTGTTATTATATTCCACGGATTGAATTTTGCCAGACCATTTTTTATTAATAATGAGTGCAGCTAGGTATCTTTTTGGTTGTACCTATCAAACTTTTTGTAAATAAGCTATTATTCCTTTATACACCCTATTAATACCAATACTTTATTGATTTGTAATAGGTGAGCGGCAGGTAATATTTTGTCTGTGTAAATTTAGAGAATCCTGCATGTCAGCCCTGCAGGCAGTGTAGGGGTTAAATCCTCCTCAGTACATGTGAGTTAGTACTGGCGCTCCCAGAGGGCAGGAAATTTCTAGTGGGGGCGCGGGCGGTTACAGAGGCCCCACACTCTTCCCCACGGCATTTAAATTAAATGCCGGGGGAGGTGTGAGGCCTCTGTAACTCACTTACCTGCTCTCTGCCAGGTCTTCGACGACACGTCGCCATGGCAACGCAGCGTCAAATGACGGTGCGGGGTCATGTGACGCCACGTGTGACGGTTATGTGATGTGACGTCACATGACATGCGAGAGGGGGGGAGCGACCGCTGCGGCTCCCGGGCAGGGGGATGGCGCAGCTCAAGAAGTTTGCGCATGCCCGAGATAGATAACCCCTTGGAGTTAATTCGCACAGTTAAGATGCTGGACGTATCCTACACCACAGTCGTACGTAGCTCCCATCTGCAGGACTAGGCAGAGACCTGGTGGACGGCAAGTTATTTCCAGTTAGGTCTGGATCTGCATCTTGGCAGGGCAAGAGGCTCTTTAATGAGATGAGCCACTACCAGTCTCATCGTGAGAGGGAAGGGAAGGTATTGCACCGAAACTGCGGAAAACCTGTCCTGTTCACAAGATTTGTGCATCCACAAGATTGTAATTAATATTCAAAAGTTCCTGTCACCCATCCTTTATTCACCACTCCTTTATACAAGCTGGCACGGATCTACCACATCTACCCTGAGATGCACAGGTAAACCGCTGGGCACCCACACCCCCTTTGAGCAGGTAACACCCTTTCAAAGCCAGTAAGACAGTTCTATCAACTCCCTTTTCACTGTACCCCCTATCCCTCATGCTGGGCTGGGGTAGGGGTGTTACACCTAGATGCACAAACGCAGTTTGAACACATACCTAGATGCCCACTCCTTGCTCACACACAGTTTGCACACATACTCCTCCTCCTTAAAGAGACAAAGAAAGCCTCAAGCTGATTAAGTGCAGAGGCGGAATGACTACATGCCTAGGGTCCCCTGTTAAAGGAGTGTTATAGGTTAATGGGGGTTGGATGTTTGACAGGATATGGGGCACTGGGGTGGGGGGAAGGAATGGCTTGTATAGATTGTATCTCTTACCTTGTTCTGGCCTCTCTTTTCAGACAGCCGCATGGAAGAAATACTACCCTCCCTCCATGTTGGGGTTAATTATCCAGTGGTCTGCATCTATTGGGTTAAGGGTTTGTGACGTGGCAGCATTATGGGTACTAATGTGTCAGCATTGTGTGTGCTAATTGTATTACTATCATGGCAGGATGGTGTGATGTTGGTTGGGGGCAGAGTGCCTGTTTGGCTCTTTGGTGGACCTCCTGTGGTGTGGTAATGGGGGAGGTGGTGACATGCGATACTAACATGGCAGGTAGGGGAGTTACCCCCAGTAATGTGTTTTGATCAGTGTCATCAGGCGGTTAGGTGGCGATTTGTATTGTATGTCTTTATTTATATAGCGCCATTAATGTACATAGCGCTTCACAGTAATACATGTGGTAATCGAATAAATAACAGATAATATAAATAACAGATCATGGGAATAAGTGCTTTAGACATAAACATAACATTAAGGAAGAGGAGTCCCTGCCCCGAGGAGCTTACAATCTAATTGGTAGGTAGGGAGAACGTACAGAGACAGTAGGAGGGAGTTCTGGTAAGTGCGTCTGCAGGGGGCCAAGCTTTATGTATCATGTGTTCAGAATATTCACAGTGCTATTCGTATGCTTCTTTAAGCAAGTGTGTCTTAAGGTAGGGTTAAAGCCACAGGTATCCTGGGGGCTTTGTTTAGTGATTCAGAGAAAACTATTGGGTCTTTGGGGAAGTTATATATTGTTATCATGTTGTATTTAATAAATGCTGTGACAATTTATATCTACTAATTACAGTATGGTGCCAGTCTGTTTATTCAAGGTTGGGAAGAGGGGGCAAAATCCAAGGCCAAGCATGGAAAATGGGCCAACCGTATAGATGAAATGTCCTTTATCTGCTTGTCCGTGTTTGTTCCTGTTACTTGTGTGCAGATTTCTGACTTGTAAGACGATAATTCCCCTGATGTTTCCTGAATCTTTATCGATAATATTAATTGTCTTATATTTTTAATAAAAGAAAGGACTGTGTGTTATATCATTTGCTGTGTTATTATACCCTGCCATGATATTTCGCTCTCCATATCTGGTTGACTGCCACCAATCATAACTGCTCAATAAACAAGAGTGAAATATACACTGTGCGCTGATTTTTGGGGTCTATGTATCAACGTAGAGACCAGTGTGTTTAGTAAGCCGTGCTGCGTATTTGGGAGCAGAGCTGCGGCCTGTGTACAAACTGTTTCTGACATATGATGCAGACTTTTGGACTTGCACCAGATTTGGTGGATGTTTTGGGGGTAAACAAAAGGTAAAAAGAAGGGTGCAGAAAGAGGCAGACTGCGATGCATTTCAACAAAGGGGCGCTCAACTCCAGCCCTCAAGCCCCCCAACAGGTCAGGTTTTCAGTATATCCCTGCTTCAGCACAGGTGGCTCAATCAGTGCTGAGTGCTTGTCACGCATTGTGAAAATTGTACCTTTTCTTCAGGCTTACACTGTCTGTCATCTCCCCCCTTCCAAGGCTGAACGGCCAGCTCTTTGGGCAGTGAAGAGGTTAATGCACCAGTAAATCATTCCTTTCCAGAGGGTGAAGCAGTAATAGGACTCCTACGGCAGTGGAGGGTTAACACTGCTCTGCTGTGGCAGTGATGGGGTAATGTTCTTTTAACCCCTTCCATTCAGTCCTGAAGTGCACCTGTATAGCCCTGGAATAATTCAAATCAAATTAGCTTTATTGGCACGACAGAACAACATTTCAGTATTGCCAAAGCATGATTATTTCTTCCCCTGTATTTATTGTTCGGATACGGTTAGGGTTTGTGGTTAGTTGGATGCTTGTCACTGCAGCTTCCAGTATATGTTGTTCATTGGGATTGAAACAAAGTCCTTATCTGGCATAGCGTTTCTGTTATCTTCACTCTTCAGAGGTTGAACTACTTAATGAATCTCCATTGGCAGCAAATGGGTTTTGCAGTGAGGCCTTAGCATTCAGTGACTCACAATAATTGTTATTATAGTATAATCGGAGGTCAGAGGGGCTTAAAAAGCGGCATTCCTGGCAACACTTTCTTTTGAGTGTTTTTTTTTTTATTTAAAAAAATGCTTTTTAATAGACTTTAAGCATGGTCTCTGAATCGCATTCATTTCAGTTCCCGGGGACCCCCTGCTTCCCAAGATGGTTACTTTGGAAGGGGCTGCCGGAAGGGGGCTATCAATATGGCGGCTTTAAATGTTCTGTGGGCCAGTAAAAAGCTGTCACGTCATGTCTTACAGCTTCCTATTGGCCAACGTGACGCGGGACATTTAAACCGCGCAGAGATACCGCCACCTCTTTCCAAAGTAAGTATCTTGGGAAGCAGTAGGTCACCGGAGCTGAAATCTATGCGGCTCAGCTGAGGAGACCCCGTGCTTCAATCCAATTTTAAAAAAACAATGTTGCAAGGAGTGCTACTTTAAAGAAAATAGTGGTACTGTACTCGACTTCAAATCATTCTAAATGTAAGATTGTGAAAAAGCGATTGCAACCATATTTCATACCATAGATAGGGTTTTCGTGTGGTACTAAAGCTTTAATTTTCTCTCCTACACTGTCTCGCTGATTTTAACCCTTCCGTGTTGACACTGCTGTCTACGCTCTGCATGTCATTGTGTTGCTCTGCGTGTCTATCACTTGCGTGTTGTCGCTCTGCGTCATTGTGTCGCTCTGTAATGCTTTGCCAGCCTCTCTCGCAGACAAGGAGTGACCAGAAAGAGCTTTACAATCCCTTGGTATGTTCTGGAGGCTGCAGTGCGCAGCCAGCTCTCTTTCCACAAATCCCAGTGAAATCAGAGTGTGTGTCAGCTAATTTGCCTGGATTTTTATGGTTCAGCGTCCTTCTAATTATAGCTGAGCATCTTGTATGTGTCACTTCTCCCCCCTCTTCACTACCTGAGCATATCCGGCCCCTGAAAAACCTTGCTGCATCTGGGATCAAACAAGCTACGTCCCACCCTCTCATCTTTGGGGGTTTTATTTTGCAGAGTGCAGTCTGTATTATAACCATTTTACGGCATTCAAACACGCTGCGCCCAAACAATAAATGGATTACTGCAGCCTTCAAAGATGGACTGTCATAAAAGGAATCAAACAGGGCATTTTTTGTAAGACTATCCCCTTAAGTGTCAGAGGAAGCAACAATATGCAAATCTAGGGGTGAAAAAAAAGAAGCAAATAAACTACAGGCAGTCCTCGGTTATCCGACACAATGCGTTACTCAAAATGGCGTTGGATTATTTATTTATTTATTTATAAAATATTTTACCAGGAAGTAATACATTGAGAGTTAACTCTCGTTTTCAAGTATGTCCTGGGCACAGAGTAAACAAATAATACATGGTGGATAGCGAAACGTTGTAAAGCGAAACACGTTTTCCAATAGGAACACTGTTTAAATGAAAGGTTCCGTTCCTGAAGGCATTTTTAATGCTAAAATACACAAAATAGTTTATGCAGACAATAAGATATGCAGCATACACATAAATTATATGGTGTATGTACTGTATTATATATATATAATATAATATATAATATAAAAATAATATATATTATATAGTATAATATAGTATGGTGTGTATATATATATATATATATATATATATATATAATACACATAAACAACTTTGCAAAGCGTCGTAAGAGCGTTGGATAAGCCGTTTTGGCGTTGTAAAAATGAACATAGGTATGCATTGCATAGCGTTGGATAAGCCATTCGTTGTAAAGCGAAGCGTTGTAAAACGAGGACTGCCTGTATATGAAGTGCAGCTCATGCACCACACAGAGTATTTGAGGTATTTGTATCTTTTAGAGTCGGTGGGCCCTTTAATGCATTTAGAAGACATATACCATGAAGAGGGTGATATAATAACATACAGAGAGACAATGACACAGAGTGATGTAATTACAGACAGACTGATATGATAACATGTAAAGTGATATAATAACATGTACAGAGTGATATACCACAATGCAGAGCGGTATAATAATTGGCAGATATATAATATGCAGAGCGATATGACAAGAGTGATGCTAATAACATGCTGAGTGGTATAAATCAGGGCCACCCGCAAGGGGGGAGAGCCTGGAGAAGTGGCCTGGGCCCGGTGGCTGCGGGGGGCCCGGCTGGTGGTGGCATTGGGCCTGGCTAGAGGGTGGGCCCAACTTCTGCATCTGGTTGCGGCCATCGGGCCCCATCTGCTGCCTCGTCCCACGCCGATTCTCTCTCTCTCTCTTCAACTGGTGCGCGCCGGCGGCTGAACCTGAGAGGCCTGGCGTGGGAAGAGGTAGCAGCTGAGGAGAGCCGGGGCCTGGCGGCAGCAACTACAACCAGATGCCGGGCCGCTGGTGGCCGCCACCGCCGGGCCCCGGCTCTCTTCAGCTGCTATCTCCTCTTCCCTCGCCGGGCCTCTCTCTCTCCAACCTGGGTACACCCGGATGTCAGCCTTAGCCTATGGTGGGAGACAGAGAGGTCCGGCGTGGGACGAGGCAGCAACAACTGGGGAGAGCCGGGGCGGCGGCAACCAGAGGTAAGTAGTAAGTGTATTTGGGGGTAAGGGGAGGGGTAATTGTATTTATGGTGGTGGGGAGGAGGGGGGAATTGTATTTTGGGTGGTGGTGTTTGTATCTGGGGGAGGGGGTAGTAGTGGTGTTTGTATCCAGGGGGGGGGGAGTGGTGTCTATCTGGGGGGATGTAATGGTGTCTGTATATAAACCGAGAAAACAAAACTGAGCATCGTGCTTGTCGAGACCCCAGCAGCCGAGTACCTTCAATGTATAGAAGATTTTTGTGCTCCGTCAGTATGGTAACTGGGTTTTCTGTGCCCTCGAGCAGATGTCTCCATTCTTCTAAAGCCATTTTGATGGCTCGGAGCTCCCGATTGCCTACATCATAGTTTTGTTCGGCGGAAGATACTTTTTTGGAAAAAAAAGAGCACGGGTGAAGTTTGGCTTGTGGGGGGGGTGTTTCTCTGTGACAATACTGCTCCGGCCCCGACGTCGGATGCGTCTACTTCAAGAGCGAATGGTAAGCTAGGATCCGGGTGTACGAGGATGGGTGCAGAGACGAAGGCTGTTTTCAGTCTGTCGAATGCTTGGGTAGCGGCAGAGGGCCATGAAGCGGGATCTGTGCCTTTTTGTGCTAAGGCCGTAATGGGCGCTACCACAGAGGAGAAGTTCTGGATGAATCTGCGGTAGTAATTGGTGAAGCCTAGGAAGCGTTGTACGGCTTTCAGAGTCGTGGGGCGAGGCCAATCCAGGACCGCTTTCACCTTGGCTGGATCCATGGCGAGGCCGGTACCAGAGATGAAATAACCCAAGAAGGCCGTTGTGGATTGATGGAATTGACACGTCTCTAATTTAGCGAATAGGTGGTTTTTTTGTAGACACAGAAGTACCTGTTTAACATGAACAGAATGTTACTGTAAAGACTTGGAGAAGATCAAAATATCGTCCAGGTAGATTATGACGTATTGGTCAAGAAGGTCCCTGAAAATTTCATTAATGAAATCCTGGCATACTGCTGGAGCGTTGTAATGTCCGTCCTGGGTGTTGAAGGCCGTCTTCCACTTATCGCCCTGGTGGATTCTTACCAGATTGTAAGCTCCTCGTAAATTTAGCTTGGTGAAGATGGTGGCTCCCTGCAGTGTGTCAAATTTGGAAATTAACGTATAGGGTACCGATTCTTTATTGTGATCTTGTTAAGGCCCGGTAGTCAATGCAGGGTTGAGGGACCCGTTCTTCTTCTTTACAAAGAAGAACCTTTCTCCTGCGGGGGACGAGGATTTGCGAATAAATCCCCTCTGTAGATTCTCAAGAATGTATTCCCTCATAGCCTGGAGGAGAGAACGGTAGGAGCATCCCCTCGGGGGCGTCGAGCCGGGCAGCAGATCGATGGGGAAAACAAATGACAAGTGAGGTGGTAGCTCCTCAGATTGTGCTTTATTAAAGATGTCCTGGAAACCGGAGTAGATCTCAGGTAAATGTATCTTTACTTCTTCCGGTACCGAAACCCCGCATATTTTTGGCGGAGACGGAGCAATTGTACGAGCAGTGAGAACTCCATTGGTAGGACTCTGAGTCAGTCCAGTCTATTCGCGGGTTGTGTACCTGGAGCCAGGGGAGTCCAAGGATAACGTCAACTGTAGGGATATGGATGGCATCCAGCTGGATCCTCTCCATTTGCTCCCCTCCTGTCCGCAAGTGGAAGGGAACAGTTTGCAGGGAAATAAATGCCTGTTGTAGGGGGTGGCCGTCAATGGCCTCCAGTCTGACTGGATGCTTCTTGTGTACCAGGGGAATTTTGTTCCTCTCAGTGAACCCCTGATCGATGAAATTACTCCCTGACACGGAATCCAGAAAGGCCCGTGCGGAGGTATGGAAGGTATCACCGGTTAAAGTAACGGAGACTAGAATCCTAGTTGGCATCTTTTTGGTAGGAGAAGTGGATAATGATCCCAGTGTGATTCTCCTGGCTCTCACTGGGACTTGTCGTTTCCCGACTTGTGTGGACAAGCAAGTGCCTGGTGTCCGGTGTACTGCAATACAGACAGAGTTCGGCATTGCGTTTGAACTGTTTCCTGCCGGAGGACAGCTTATTGCCGCCGAGTTGCATGGGTTCCTCGCTGTCCGGAGGAGGCGGGTTAGCAGCCCCTGTGTAGAAACTGTGGGGGGTTTGAATACCTTGTTTGCGCCGGGTTATTTCGGCTCTCCTTTCCTGCAACCGCTGGTCTACCCGGATGCATAGAGCGACGAGCTTCTCCAGATCGGTGGGGCGCTCTTGTGCAGCGAGTTCGTCCTTCAGGTTCTCTGAGAGGCCTTGCCAGAAGGCGGCCGTCAGCGCCTCGTCATTCCATCCAGTCTCTGCGGCTATGGTGCTAAACTCGAGGGCGTACCGGGCCACAGGACAGGTACCTTGGGAGATATGTAACAGCGATGAGGCAGCAGTTACCTTGTGTCCAGGTGTGTCGAATACCCTGCGGAACTCATTGGTGAAGCGTGCGATGTCCAAGGAGAGGCCCGGCCCAGGGCCACAGGTGAGGCCCAGGCCAGGGTGTCATCAGTTAATAAAGAAATGATATATACCACCTTGTATCTCTGGACATGAAGAGAGAAGGCATTAGTTTGAATTGAATGAAACATTGGTTCAGGAAGCTGCAACAACCATGAGGGTCGCGCCATAGCAATTGGGGGTAAGTAGTCGTGGTTCAGAGACTGTGGCCCCAGAAACAGGGACAAGAACAGAAACTGGTGCCACGGGAGGCACAGAGTGGAGAGAAGAATGTTGTGTCTGGTCGTGATAGATTGAACTGTCTGTTGTAGCAGCTCCATGCGTTGATTATTTTGCTCAAGGTATTTTTCTAATTTGGCAAACATGTTGGCGTGCATGCTCAAGACTCTCCCAACCTCAGCGAGGTCCATGTTTGTGAGGCTGAGCATACTGTAACGGGTGCTCACCACAAACAGAACGTGACCGCGAGACTGAGGTGGGGATTGAGAATAAACCGACCTCAGTAGTTAGCCGTGTCGGGGTTGGAGAAGTTCAGACCGTCGTAGGTACTTGCCGTGGTCAGGGGTTGGAGAGGTGTGGATCATTTTAGGTACTTGCCGTGGTCAGGGGTTGGAGAGGTGCGGATCGTCGTAATTACTTGCCGTGGTCAGGAGCGCAGATGGTCGGGATCCAGGTACTAGCCAAGGTCTGACAAGGAGCGAAACAAGAAAAGCGGATGCAAGGTACAAGGTAAGGAGGCAAGGATTGCAGTAAGCACTTTGTATGCAATGAAGACTTATGCTCAGCCAGTTTTCCAGAGGGCTGGCTGAGCATTTAAGAGGCCAGGAACAAATGGGCTGTGTGCAGGGTAGGCAGACCTGCCCACCAGGTAGGCGTCGCCCAATGGCAGAGGGGGCGGAGTAGACTGCAGGTGCGAATGGTGAGGATTCAGTGGTGTTTAACCCCTTGCGTGCTGCTCATGCTGTGGTGTAATGCGTCGCCCAAGTCCCTGCGGGACGAAACACAGGGGCGGAGCCTAAGCCAGAGTCTGGAGACATCCCCGCGTCTGACGGCAGGCTGCCGTCACGCGTGTCGTTACGGGAGTGGAACCCAAAATCGATCACTATATACCATTAATTGTTTTGACTATTAATAGATCTCCATTTAAAACTCATATCTCAGCAGTACTTGGCCAGTCCCATCACTAACAGATAGGAATAAGAAAATATACTTACCACGATCCAAGTATTCGGAGATATTATGTAAGATAATTAATGAGTGCTATCGTTATTGGGGAATCTAAGACAGGGAGTAGCTTATATCAATGCTCGGTATTAACCAGTTAGGTACTACACTATATAAGGGCTTTTCCTTCCCTCAGGTACCCTACACCAACATCAGGTAATGGCCCACAACACCTGTTGACCATTAACAATAAAAAGATCTATCTATACTCAGGGCTCTATATAAGCACCCTCACCCTCCTACTGTGAAAGTGTAAACAGTACCTTAAGAATGATCTGTACACAAACATATCTGAGGTCGGTTGTACCTTTCCAACTTATACTGCAGTGGCTCACATTTCTCTTCGGTATCCTACTGTATATGCCGTCACCATATCTGTCTACCAGCGACAGGTATTCTGATACCATACCCTATATGTATAGAACATACAATTACATCTATATCGCACTGAGGGGCTGGCACATCATGATGCTCACCTTACAAATATACAGTTCTGCAAAGTTATCTGCAGTACACATAAATGCGCTCAGTCGCGCTGGCTGTCAAAGACTCAGCATACAATGTGTACATACTCCCCGCTATCCGGTCACTATTCTACCTGTATGTGATATCGGTACATGTACTGTATATATACACCCAGTCCTGTGATAGATACACCATGATAATGCAGCAGGGGATTCTTATAATAATTGCACACTGAGAGCACACTGGCTGCCAAATATTGATATTTCCAAACTGCATTATTTATCTGGTCATGCACACCTTGTTTTAGGCACACATATCAGATATACGTATAACAAGTCCATCTACCTATACTTTTAAATCTGTGAGTGTGTGGGTGGCTTCCCCATTACTATTATATACTTACTGTTGAAGGAAAATATGTCTCCGTGGATTGAAGCATTGAGAGCGTTAACAAGGTGCATCATAATTAACCAATTAGCCAGTTGACTTCCTTATATATACCAGCTCCCGAAGGGTGGCTGCATATTGCCTTGATAAAGCAGTTAAGTGAAACTTACGTCCATAGTTGATGACGTCATTGGGGAGAGTGAATACTAACATGGCATCTATTGCATCTATCCTCCTGCCCCACTAAGATAAGCTTACAAGCGCTCTATTTTAAAACTCTGTTTTTTTTAAAATATCTGATTTCTCTCTATAGCAGTCGATAAATATGAATTCAATTGTATTATAGGCAAAAGCTGGTAAATTATGGGCATTATTGAAATCCCTGCTCTCTGATTGGTTAAAATTCCGGGCATTATCCAATCAGTAATGGCCTGGAATTTTTGGCACCCTGCCAAGTTTTTCAGCCAATCAGCTTTCAGTTCTCATTCACAAAGAGTGAAATTAGCTTTCTGTCAGGAGAGGTGATTGAACAGGAGGCAGTAGCCAGGCACTGACTCCTCCCCCACCCTGCCTGCAGGGAGCTCTGCACAGGAGAGTGAGGGGAAAGGTTTGTGTGTCTGTTTTGTGGGTGTAAAGGGGGCCAGCTGTGGGTGTAAAGGGGGCCAGCAGAGTGTTTTATTGGTGTGTATGTGTCTTCTGTTGGTGTGTGTTTTATGGGTGTAGAGGGGGCAGCAGAGTCTGTTTTGTTGGTGTATGTCTGCTGTGTAGGAGCAGAGGGAGGGGTTGCAGTGTGTGTTTTGTGGGTGGAGGAGGGGTGCATAGTGTTTTGTCGGTGTGTGTGTGTGTGTGTGTGTGAGTTTACAGGGGGGCTGCAGTGGATGTAGAGAGGGGGCTGCTGGTGTGTGTTTTGTGGATGTATAGCTGGCAGAGTCTGTTGGTTTGTGTGTGTCTGCAGTGTATTTTTTGTGTGTGCAGAGGGGGCAGCAAAGTCTGTTTTGTTGGTGTGTGTCTGCTGTGTGTGTTTTTTGTGTGTAGAAGGGGGGCTGTAGTGTGTATGTCTTCAGTGTGTGTTTTGTGGGTGGAGGAGGGATGCAGAGTGTTTTGTGTGTGTCTGCAGTGTTTGGGTTTACAGGGGGCTGCAGTGGGTATAGAGGAGGGCTGCTGGTGTGTGTTTTGTGGATGTAAAGGGGGCAGCAATCTGTTTTGTTGGTGTGTGTGTCTGCAGTGTGTTTTGTGGGTGTAGAGGGGCTGCAGTGTGTGTGTCAGTGGGTGTAGAGAGTGGAGGATAGCTGCAGAGTGTGTTTTGGTGTGTGTGTCCGCAGTTTTGTGGGGTTACAGCGGGCTGCAGTGTGTGTTTGTGGGTGTAGAGGGGGCTGCAGTGTTCGTGTCTGTATATAGAGGGGGCTGTGTGTATGTACAATTTCCTTTTAATAAACTTGCAGTAAAAGCAAAATAATGTAAACAATCATACTGATAAAAATCAATATGACTAAAAAAGTGTCTATCTTTTTTATGAAAAATGTAAAAAATTAATAAATAAAAATAAGCATACAATAGTAATAATCCCCTCAGAACAGGGCATTACTGGCCAATAATGCCCTGGCTGGGTTAAAGTCCCTCGGCTTCACCTCGGGCTTTCAACTCTTCCAGCCAGGGCATTATTGGCTAGTAATGCCCTGTTCTGAGTAACGTATGACCGCTCACCATAGCTGCTACTCAGGTCCGTAGCTCCTGCGGACTCAGCTACGGCTTGCATTCGGCCAACCGGGGTCAGCACGATTTCGGGTTCAGAGTGATATTGATACTTAGGGCTCTATCCTTATATTGATAGCTACGGTACTTAGCTTTGCCATAGACGGCCTCTCCTATATCTTTGTTGCAGTCAGTATTACCCAACTGCACAAGGCAATACACTGGTGAGGCCGTTTTGTTTACGGAGGGAATGCATTGAATAAATCAGCCATAATTAATGTGCCCGGAGTTTCAGCGGCAGAACCGGCCACAATAAGGGGTTAATTAACCGACTATAATAGTAATATCAACCACAGTCATCCCTTTATACATATTACGATCTTCCACAGTCCCCACTTAGACCCTTAAAGTACAACAGGAGCTCAATCAGTTCCTGCTTAAGCACAGGTGGCTCAATCCTCCCTCCCACCTCCTTCTCTCCAATACTTTCTCCCACTGCTCCCTCTCACATCCCACTCTCCCTCCTTTCTCACACATCGCCCTCTCTCTCTCCATCCTTTCTCTTTCCCATACCCTCTCCTTCCTTCCTCTACTACACCCCCACCACTACCTGCTTTCCCTCTCCCATCTCCCTCTTTCCCCCCCCTCCCATCAACCTCTTCTTCCCCCTTTTCCATCCCCATCTGCCATTCCCCCTCTCCAACCCCCTATTCTTCCCCACTCCTCTCCAAACCCCCTCTTCTTTCCCCCTCTCAGAACCCCCCTCTCTCATCCCCCCCTCTCCCATCCTTTCTCTCACACATCCCCCCTATTTCCCTCCTTTCTCTTTCCCATCCCCTCTCCCTCCTTCCTCTACCACATCCCCACCCCTCCCTCCTTTCCCTCTCACATCCCCCTCTTCTTACCCCCTCCCCTATTCTTCCTCCTCTCCCACCCCCCTCTGCTTCCTCCTCTCCTTCCCCTCCTCTCGCATCCACCTCTTGTTCCCTCTCTTCCATTGCCCTCTCCCATCCTCCTCTCCTACCCTCCTCTTTCACCCCCTCTTCTTCCCCACTCCTCTCCCACCCTCTCCTTTCCCACCCCCTCCCCAACTCCCCTCTTCTCTCCCATCCCCCATCCCCCTTTTCTCCCCACTCCCATCCTCCTCTTTTTTTCCCCCTCTCCCATCCCCCTCTTTTTTCCAACCACTCCCACCCCCTCCTCTTTCCCTCCCTCTCCCATCCCCCTCTTCTCTCCCACCCACATCCTCTCCCCCACCTCCCTCTCTTCCATCCTCTTTCCAACTCTCTCCCGCTCACATGCCCCTCTCCCTTCTTTCTCTCACACATCCTCCATCTCTCCCCCTCCTTTCTCTCAAACATCTCCTCTCGCTCTTTGCGCTAAAACATACCCACCCCATCCCACCGTTACCTCTCTCACCCCCCTCTTCTTCCCCTCTCCTTCCTCCCCTCTTCTCCTCTCTCCTCTTTTTCCTCCTTCCTTTTCACCCCCTTCCTCTTCTCCCCCTCTTCTTCGCCCCTCTCCTTCCCACCCCCCTCCTCTCTCCCATCTTCTTCCCTCTCCCCCATCCTCTCTCCCACCCCCTGCCTCTCACATACCCCTCTCCCTCCTTTCTCTCACACATTCCCCCTCTTCTTCCTCCCCTGTTCACCCCCTCTTCATACCCCCTCTTCTCCCCTTCTTACCTCACTCTGATGGTAGGGGGTAACCAGGCTCTCAAATTAAAGTTAAGCCCGTTTTGGTTAACCCTGATCCGTGTATAAGGGTCCAAGAGAGTTAGCTCTTGGGCCCAGTAACATTGTATTTTTTTAATGTATTGCCTGTCATAAAATTATTTTTTGTGTTTTCCACTTTCCAGGCATGCCAGCGAACAGGGATTTCTAGGGCATGAGTTTCAAGGGGGGTTTGCGGAGGAACCGTTGACAGAATGTGCCTAGGAGGTTGGGGTCCGGAGTTGTCGGTTCCCCCATAAATGTACCCGGGAGACATGCCTGATTCTCAGATACGTGTAAGCACATTGTCCCGGCAATATCTCCCCTTGAAAATGCAAGCGCAACTCACCACTAGGGTACCCCGCTTCAGCAAAGCTCAGAAAGGAGAATGAGGCACTGGGAGGAATAGGTATCCCTGTAGCTGAGGGAATCCCTAGGTTAAGGGGGGTACCCCAGCTAGTACCAGGTAACCCAGAACCAGTGTAGGGTTTGTGGGTGCCCCAACCATATATAAGGTTGAGGGGGGACTCTGAGAGTACAGTATGAATCCAAAAGATAGTGTGTGGGGAATAAGGCAGGTAGAAATAAAAGTACAACATCTTTCTTCTTCTGTCCCCTGTACCCAGAGACTCAGAAGTATATTACCAACATGCCTTAATGTATTAAAGTATACTTTATTAAATGTAATGTGTTGTTACATTCGGAACCGATGTCCAAACAGGCTGACCGAGCTAACTCATAAGCGCCGGTAAGTCTGCTGGACATCGGAGATCAAAGCAGTCAGAGGATGCCAGAGGTGAGAATAGCATTTGGTCAGCGGTGAAAGGAGGAGTACCAGGTCCGGAGATCAATCGCAGTCATCCAGGCTGCCACTTGTTCTGCCAGACCTGGTGGAGCCTCTCCCAGTGGGTGGCATTGAGATCGCCAGGGACGTAGGTGGCAAACTTGCGCATGTCCCTTGACTATTTCAGATTTCCCACTGACCCGGCTTTTCTAGCCAGCTTGGCTCTGATTGGTTGCTTGGGAATTTCCCCACGCGTTGATTGGCTGCTGAGTTTTGTGAATGAACCTCAGAATACTATAAAAATCTGTGAGCCAATTAGATTGTAGTTCTTCGGTAGTAAGAGCGCGGACGGGCTTTTCAAAGTTGCTTCTGGCGAATCGCAGAGCAACTGGCTTCAATTTCAAGCCAGGAAGCCTGCCTGCCAGAGTCTGTCCCGACTTTTTTGCCCAAGTTCTCAGAAACTATTGTAGCGGACGTGGCTGGGATTTTATGACAATTTGAGTTCCAGAGGATTTGTAGTAACTCGCAGTCAGGAGGGACCAAGATCTCAGAAGAGAACGTACCGGTGGCGTGTGGATCTTCAGGCCGATATGAGTTCCAGGGAATTCCGGGCTAAGGCCCGGTCAGAGTAAAACTCGCCCAGAGTTTCCTGCACCTAGGAAAGTCTAGTTTTGAACCCCAAACCCAAAGTAAGTGTGTCTTTTTGGCTGTATTTTGCGTATCATTATGTGTAAACTAATTTATGCCGAATAAATTACAATTAGTTTTATTACCTTGTTTTGCTCAATGAATGATCCTGGTAAAAAGGTGTAAATAACCTAGTCTCCCATGACACCCCCTCTCCTCCCCCCCCTTTAACACCCCTCTTCCCCTGCCCTCTTCTCCTCCCCAATCTCTCATCCCTCCCTCTCCCATCCCCCACTTCTTCCCCCCTCTTCTTCCCCTCTCTTCTTCCCCCCTCTCCCACCCCCCTCTTCTTCCCGCTCTCTCCCATCACCCTCTCCCATTCAATGGAATAGTAACACAACTTTAGCGCTAAGTCCAGCCTTGGTAAAAAAAACAATCAGTGTAAGTGAATGTTTACAATACCAATCCCTTTTAAATGTCCAGAGTCCTGCAGCCTAGATGACTTTTGGAATGTCCATAAATCGTTCTTGATGCATGAAAAAGATGCAGTCCTCCTTGGTGCTGGTCCTCCGAAAGTCGTGCACAAATTAAATCCAGTGAATATGTAAAGAAAATAAACAAACATATCAATGTATACTTTCTGAAGAAATTAGTGATACAGTGACCACTTTGAAGTGCACTTACTGTATATTGTATTACTGGTGTGATAACCAATTAAACCTAAATCCCACAACAATATGTGAAATGCTGCTGACAATGTGAACTTGTAATACCTTAATACAGTGAATTTAGTGAAATAGCTGTGCCCCACTGATATCCAGTGGGGATCCACTTCTCAATGGCACCTATGATCATGCATGAGAAACAAATTGGTTATAGATAGCAGTACTTAGCTTCACTTCCCCTTGTGCAGGGTACATATTTCGCAGATAAGCAGTGACCATGTAAAGAAGAGATAAATCACATAGTACAATAACGTATAAAACTTTTATAAAATAACATAAAACAGAGACTTCTGGAATCTCACTCACGAATTGCAAGATAAAAATGTGCAGTAAGTGAACGGTTGACCCTCCGGTTTCAGCGTCGAGCTCCTCAGGTGTTTTTAGGGCATCCTTGATACCCTGGGCTTCCATCTGGAGTTTCCCTGCAGTTTCCACTGCTACAGATCTCCTCTGGTCCGTGCATCAGCTCTGCCTCACGCCCTGTGCGCCAACGCAATGACGTAATTGCCACATGCCGTCCCTCGTAATGACGCACCCACGTCCTCAGCTGTTCCTCTATGGAGGCCCCGCTCCGATCCTCCTTCACACCGTCTCCGCTCACCGGCACACTGCACTCGGGTCCAGTATCTCACAAAGTCGCGCATGTGCAGTCCTACCCTACGCGTTTCACAAATCACTGTTCGCTTCCTCAGGAGAATTGCAACATAGGGAGAGATACTCCCTTATATAGCTCTCTAAGTTAGCACAGCATTATGTTGAAAAAACATTAGAAATTTAAACAGATCACATATAAATTGGATTATGGTGGTCATATCTTGATTCCTCTTTGATACAATGGGTATAATTAAATCTAATTATCAAGTTGTCCAGAATGATGTTAATAAAGATAATGATGGTAATTACCACCAGAGGAATTAGAGGGATTGACAAGGCAGGACACCATGATCCATTACAGGGTGTATATGCATGAAATCAAGGACTTGTCATTTGCATCTATCCATGTTACTTGGTAAATCCTGTTATGGATCTTTGAATAATATCCACATACAGTAAATTATATATATTGTGGATTTTGGGGGAATTTGATCTATTAAGTGATAACAATCTCCGTCTAGTAAGTAGGGCATTCACCTAGTGCAGCAGAGTACTATTAGGATTTTTGTATGGACGTAGTTTCCATTTGTTTTTTTTAAATATATTTTTAATAAATGTGTTTTTTAATCAGAATATATCACCTGTTTTGTCTCTAAGGCTTGTACTTAGTTTAATATTTTTTATTGTGTGTTGACTGTTTGTCCCATTTGTTTTATTCACCCACAGTATTATGCTATATGTGTTTTTTCTTTAATTTCATGGACTCGGTTTACAATCATCATCTTCATCGTTGGATACTACAAGGACTTTTGTGGTATTACACACCATCAAATGGTTGTACAGTATGTATGTTTATTTTATTTGTGAGATTATTTAGCATTTACAGCATATTGTGCTAAATTAAGTGCATTATTAGGTGCCAAATTTATCTTGATCACATATTGATTCCTCTTTGATACAATGGGTATCATTACATCTAATTATCAAATTGTCCAGAATGATGTTAATAAAGATAATGATGGTAATTACCACCAGAGGAATTAGAGGGATTGACAAGGCAGGACACCATGATCCATTACAGGGTGTATATGCATGAAATCAAGGACTTGTCATTTTCATCTATCCATGTTACTTGGTAAATCCAGTTATGGATCTTTGAATAATATCCACATACAGTAAATTATATATATTGTGGATTTAGGGGGGATTTTATCTATGAAGTGATAGACCACTGACATGGATATCAAATGATCTATCCATATACAGAAAAGAGACATGACATAAGTCCCTAACGAATGATCCCAAATTAAAATCAAAATTTAAACCATGTGGAGACAGTGTTTTCAGTTGATAGATCCAATATTTTCTTCTATATATTTGCGTGATCTTATCGCCTCCCCTCCAGTTACATTTTAAACCTTCTATGTTTTGATTGTGTAGCAAAAGAAAATGATTGGATACGCTATGTGTTTTCAGACCTCTCTTAATATTGTATATATGATCAGCTACCCTCCTTTTAATTTGTCTGCTAGTCTGACTAATATACTGCAGTCCACAAGGACAATCAAGCATGTATACTGCATATTCACTACTGCAATTTATGAAAGACTTGATTTTATACTCTTCGTTTGTTTAAATGTGCTACCGCTTTCACTGTGTTTACACCCATTGCAGTTAGTGCAAGTATGGTACCCATTGAGGCCTTTTATCCAGTTTGTAACAGGGGACTTATCCCTGTTCAGAAAATGTGCCTCTAATCCAGCAATGTGGTGGTTAACTGCTGGTAGTCAATTAACCAACACCACCTGGCTGATTAGGTTTCTTAGAAAAGCCTGCCCTTGAAACAGGAAGGGAGATTTGATCATGAGTCTCACAAGTTGTGGGACTGACCACAGGGACAGATGTCTTGAAGCCTGCCAGAAGAAACAGCATGCTGCCTGCAAGACACAGGGGAAAGAACCTCTAAACCTGAATGCTGACATTGCCTGAGGAAAAAGGCAGCAACCCAGGAACAGAGAAGACTTTCCCTCCAACTACAAGAAACAGATAAGACTTTCCTTTATAAGACTTTTGGTATATCTGCACATATCAAGATATATGTTTGGGACTGGGAGACATGCTTATCTAAAGGGAGTTGTGGACTGCATAGGTTTCACTAGAAATACTCCCAAGTGGAACAGAAGCTTTGTTTGACCCATTATTTGCATATGCTTGGATGATTTCTTATGTTAAAGAAACAGGCGCAATAAAAGCCTTATTTAATTTCACCTTACAAAAGTCTCCATTGCATACAGGCATACCCCGCATTAACGTACGCAATGGGACCGGAGCATGTATGTAAAGCGAAAATGTACTTAAAGTGAAGCACTACCTTTTCCCCCACTTATCGATGCATGTACTGTACTGCATTCGTCATATATGTGCATAAGTGATGTAAATAACGCATGTGTAACAGGCTCTATACTCTCCCTGCTTGCACACAGCTTCGGTACAGGTAGGGAGCCGGTATTGCTGTTCAGGACTTGCTGACAGGCGCATGCGTGAGCTGCCGTTTGCCTATTGAGCGAGATGTACTTACTCGCGAGTGTACTTAAAGTGAGTGTCCTTAAACCGGGGTATGCCTGTACCTCTGTGTACATCCTCCTACATATGGTATCAGAATTGGGACTGAGGTGGTCCTTGAAGTTAAAAGGGGCCCCGGAGATTACCTGTGAAATTTTTTTTTGTGCTTTTTGCCTACAAACAGCCTGAGCAACATAAACAAAGATCTCATGCAGCAGAGATCAGAGTTAAAGGTGGTATTACAATAAAGTGTAATATGGTCATTGAAATAGGGGTTTTGCCTTCCAGCCATAGTCAGGGTTCAAGAAGTAAGTTAGCCCTTAAAAAGGGATAGGCGTTTGTTGTTTTCAAATGTTTCGCTGAAGCAGTGAATACAGATGGTGACCCACGAGCGGTACTGATTCTGTAAGTAAAGGCTGCCACACCGCATAGGACTACCAGCTGTAAATGGAGTATATGCAGAAAAGTGTGAAAATTACTGAACTCAAGCAGAAAAACCACATTTTTGCTGAAGCGGACGGATTACACCTAGCAAGTAAATGGTGTAAAGCAAATAGAAGTTTTTACCTAGCAACTGCACATCCAGTATACCTGATGAGAGAGAATGCGTGCACAGTACTGCTGATATTGTAAAACTTACCCAAGAAAAAGTCTACAGAGATGCCTGTGAGAGCTACGACCTCTACAAACAAAATAGGCCCACCTGTAGGACTACCACAATTGGGGGTTCTAGCAAATACAGTGGCAACAGCTGCAATAGCGCCTCCTGAGGTCAGGAAGAAAATTACACGTGATAGCCCCAAAATGGAGGACAAGATGCAGCGTTCCTGTAACCCTACCCCATGGAAGAGTGGCCTTTCCAGTCCAATAAAGAGGAAGACATCTCTTACAGGGAACCCGAACCAAGTCACACCCACAAAACACCCCAAGAATGGTGGGGGTGCCTGAACTCGGCATGAACCGAAAAGACCGCTCTCTATGATGACGAATATGATCGGCAGGAGAAAGAGCGGGAGCAGCAGATCACCAAATATTTCTGTCAGCTAACGCAACTGCAAGAAAAACCTGGCGTATACAATGAAGCCGCTGAAGTATCAAATAAAGAAGGAGACCCCAGTATTCCTGATGGGACGGAGTCATCCAAAACAAAAAGGCGGAAAAAGAAAAGCGGTTCTTCACTTACCGTGGAAGGAACAGACACGTCCGCAGATCCTGTGGAGAAAAAGGGGGACAGAGTTGCCCTGCAGCCTAGAGAAAATGGAGAATTCGTCCCACGGATAACCGAATATCCAGAGGGCCCAAGGCAGAAGTCGTGTACCCCAAAGAAGTGTCTGTCCGGTGCCAACAGTGAGGAACCCTCAACCAACCATCCCAGGGAAGCAGAGCCGGAATCAGTGAGTATCGATCCCTTGACCAGCCCTGAAGATGCCCTGAAAAATGCCAGGCATGACTGTGATATGCTCCGTGAACAATTGAAACAAAAGATGGTTACACAGAGCTACAGAAAAATAACGTGAAGCTACAGAAAGATGTGCTCACAATTTACTCTTTGGCCAGGACAGAATTGGACGATCTCAAGACTGAGCTAGATACTGCAAACGCTACTATTTCCACCATGGATGAAAAGCAGAGCCAATCTGATAAAATGATGGCTAAGCTGAAGCGGAAGTATGAGGAGGCACTGAAGCAGATGACAGTCTTTCAGCAAGAGGTTCACACTCTTCGCGTAGAGCTGAATGCCTCACAACAGGTGGTCAACAGTGTCCGGACAGGGGTGGAC
This sequence comes from Ascaphus truei, assembly GCF_040206685.1. Taxonomy (NCBI): domain Eukaryota; kingdom Metazoa; phylum Chordata; class Amphibia; order Anura; family Ascaphidae; genus Ascaphus; species Ascaphus truei. Next base: position 72,226,394 of record NC_134490.1, on the reverse strand, counting down.
GTATCTCAGAAAGAGGTTCATACACTCCGCAGAGCACTGGATGCCTCACATCATGAGACCAACAGCTGCCGCACAAACCTGGAAGTCTCCAGAAAGGAACTTCACAGTCTCACTGAGGAGCTGGACATTGCAAAGAAAACTATCCTCCATCTTAACGTAGATCTCAAAGTCTCTCAGAATGAGCTTCAGAACCTAAACCTGGAGATGGAAGTCTCACGCCAGGAGACTGCCCGCCTCCAAGCAGATGTGCAAAAATGGAAGGCGGACTGCAAGGAGGCCCTGAATAGCACAGAGACTGAAAAAAGAGAAAACTTAAAACTGAAAGAAGAAAATTCTCATTTGGCAGACTACGTCAAGGAAAAGAATGAAAAGCGCACGAGCTTAAAGAAATAAACTTTTGGAAGATGAGAAGTTTGAAGCAGAACACCGACTGCAGAACCAACTGCAATGTCTGCCTACGCACCTCCAGAAGGCCGAGGACAAGCAGTAAACTCTGCAGGAAGACAATCTGCAGGCTGTTAAAGAAATACAAGTGCTGCAGGAACGTCTAATTACCCAGTATGTCCCCGCAAAGCAGCATGAGAAACTGAAGGCTACCCTGAGCATCACCAAAGCATCGCTAGAGGCCAAGCTTAGAACCCAGGTGACTCGGCACAAAAGGGAGCACAAGAAGGTCCAGAAACTGAGACAAGTAACTGTGGCCCGAGCAATGAAATTCATAGTACTTCACAATGCAATGAAAATGTGGAAGCAAGCTCAGAGAAAGCAAAGTGTGCAGATAAATTCCCTGAGAAGAGACTTGCAAGGCGCACTCAAAAAACAGGGATCTCTCGCGGATGAGATTACAGTTCTACAAGTATTGACCCTGACTAAGCGTCAGTATCCCACAGCCACAAAAACCCATGAAGACAAGGGTACAGTGAGAGCTGGGAATACCGCTCGTCTGAAAACAAGGTTGCAAAATTTGAACCACCTAAACAAGCACTAGCAAAACCTTCAGCCACCCAACAGGCAACAAAAGAAGGTACATGTGCTGAATCAAAACCAGAAGAATCCTTAGCTGATGAAGCTGAAAAGATGGGACATTCTCTGGAAGTGGATGTGGAATTGCAACTTAATCCCAAAGAGGCTGAACTAGCAACTCCATTGAGTGGAAAAAGTGCAAAGAGACAGCTTCAAGAGCGGAAAACTCAAACGGCTATTTTTAAACGCTCTGCAACTGCTGCCATACAGTCTGCCTACAATAAGACGAGCACCCGACGCGAGGGAAATCTCATGACCGCGCACGTAGCAAAAAGACTATACTTAGAAAAAGTCCTCCTCGAGCGACTGAGGAGTGCTGATCTCAAGCACCTTCGGGAGGAGACACGAATAAACTGGAGAAAGGGCTCCAATCCCAGCGGGACTGAGGGTTCTCTTCCTCCATCCACTCTCATTCAAGTCACAGAGATATCTAGAATGAGAGTGAAATGATGGGCTTTGGCCGTGGCAAGCCCGAGCTTCCCACAAACAGGGGAGGTATGTAACAGGGGACTTATCCCTGTTCAGGAAATGTGCCTCTAATCCAGCAGTGTGGTGGTTAACTGCTGGTAGTCAATTAACCAACACCACCTGGCTGATTAGGTTTCTTAGAAAAGCCTACCCTTGAAACAGGGAGGGAGATTTGTTCCTGAGTCTCACAAGTTGTGGGACTGACCATAGGGACAGATGTCTTGAAGCCTGCCAGAAGAAACAGCATGCTGCCTGCAAGAAACAGAGGAAAGAACCTCTAGACCTGAATGCTGACATTGCCTGAGGAAAAAGGAAGCAACCCAGGAAAAGAGAAGACTTTCCCTCCAACTACAAGAAACAGATAAGACTTTCCTTTATAAGACGTTTGGTATATCTGCACATGTCAAGATATATGTTTGGGGCTGGGAGACATGGTTATCTAAAGGGAGTTGTGGACTGCATAGATTTCACTAGAAATACTCCCAAGTGGAACAGAAGCTTTTTGACCCCTTATTTGCATATGTTTGGATGATTTCTTATGTTAAAGAAACAGGCGCAGTAAAAGCCTTATTTAATTTCACCTTACAAAAGTCTCTATTGCATACCTCTGTGCACGTCCTCCTACACAGTTCTTATTAGATTTATTTTCATTTAGATAGCTCGGTGCAAACAATTGTTTAAGTTTATGAGCCTTTCTAAAGATGACCTGAGGATGTTTAGGTAGTAGAGTCTTCAGACTTTCATCTCTAAGCCGTATACTCCAGTGTTTTTTTATTATCCTTTTAATCTCTGGTGCCATTAAATTATAATCCGTGATAAATGATTTATGGGATTTTTCCTCCCTATCAACGATTTTACTTTTGTACTGAACCAGATCTTCTCTATTCATTGTTTCTGTTTTCTTATATGCTGCTTCTACCTCCTGTTCTTCATAGCATCTTGCAAGAAACTTCGTTTTTAATTTGTTCAACTGCTCCTCAAAAACCTCTCTTGGGAGCAATTCCATCATAGGCTGCGTCACCGCCAGTGGTGAGCGGGGGGCTCTTGCCGCGTTAACGTACATATATACACACACTGACTCGCGTTCGGCGCTTACCAAAACAAAAAACCTATACTTCCCCACGTGCTCAGCTGGCCCGCAAAGCCACCCCCTCTTCCCCCCCCCCATCCCGCGCGCACTTGCGTAAATCGGAGGACACCCGGTGCTCATTCTTGGAGCGCTCTCCAAGCATGACCGCACTCAGTGTCAGCGGGAACTCAGCCTTAAGCGGTGAACTGTCCTAGGGGGATATTTCCGATCCATTTTGGATCACAATGACTCATTGCAAGAAGAAAATTATTTACATCTGTTGGTTTATGATAAGTTTTTGTGTGAATTTTGTTCTCCTCCACAAAAATCACCAAATCCAGGTGAAATTTAATTTTAGGGGATTATTGTTTATATATTGTACAAATTTTGTTCCATTTTCTGTAGTGCCGTCCCATACAAAAAACACGTCTTCTATGAAATGGCGCAAGACTTCACGCTTCTCGCCTGGTTCAGGCATTCTACCAGACACCCCTCAAAACCATCCCAGGAGCATCCGGAGGTTGCTCCTGAAAGGGGGGTGGTGGTACTGTGAGGATTGGGCAGAAGCTCCGCTCCAGAGTTTGATTCTGACTGGCTGCAGGCTTCCTCATCAGCTCCTGCTGTGTGCACTCTGAACACCAACAAATCAACACTCTGGTTTCACTTTCAGCCTCTGCTGACCAGCAGTTCACTGATTGGCTGATTCACCCTTTATATGCTCAGTCTTTGCCTCTGCAATTTGGCTGAGCATAACAGTTTGTACTGTGCGACATTGTGCTGGTCGCAAGCACTCTGTTATCCCTTGTCCTGCCTTGCCTTGCTGAGCTTTGTCTTTCCTTGCAGCTCACCTGAACCGTTGCCACGGATTTACCTACTACCCTCCTGTCTCCTACCCTCGACCTTTGCTTGGATACCTACGATGCTAACTTCTACTGCCCTCGACCTCGGCTACGTGACCCCTACTACTCTCACATCTCCAACCCTGACCCGGCTACCCATGACTACGCATCTGCATTCCGGACGCAACTTCGCGGCTTCAGGTCGGTGTTTCTATATCCCCACCTCGGCCTCACGGTTCAGTCCAGCTTGTGGCGAGCACCCGTCACATGTTGGGAAACACTAACATATACCGCAAATTAGAAAATATCTCTACCAGTATCTATATTGAAAAACTGAGAACTCTTCTAGAAAGAGGGAGAGATAGTTATGTACTCTCAAAGAGAGAATTTGATTTTCTGGATAGAAAAGATCCCAGGATTCCTGTATTTTATTTCATACTAAAAATACACAAAAACATCACGCATCCCCCTGGTAGACCTATAGTCTCTGGAATTTCATCACTCACATCCAACCTTTCCCAGTATATAGATTATTTTTTGCAAAATATGTGGTCAAATTGCCATCATATCTGAGAGATACCATACATGTCTTGGATGTGATAAAAAATATACTGTGGTAACCACAATATATTTGGGGCACCTGCGATGTAACATCACTAGATACGACAATAGAACACTAATAAAGGCTGTGAAGCAGTAAAAAGAACCCTAGAACAGGATAAGAATATACACAAGGATTTAATTGGATTCCTTTTGGAGGCAATAATGTATATATTGGAACACAATGATTTCTGTTTTGATGGGGATTACTTTCTCCGACGATGGATACCAGATTTGCACTGAGTTACGCCAACATCTTTATGGGGATGTGGGAGTGTGACTGTAACTTTGTGACAGGCTATTAATAATACACCAAAAATATAACTGGGTTGAACTGAACGAGATAATTTATTCCTTGAAGAAGGTGAACACAACAGATTATACAAATAACAGACAAAATATAGCACTAACTAACTTCAAGGTTAGGACAAGAAAGCCATCAGGATACAGGATGGGCCATTTCTTCCATAATTTAGGTTCAGATGTAGACATCACGACAATACATGAAGATCATGAAGACCATGCATGAAGACATTTGAGTGTAAGGGATGACTCTGGTTTAAATACCATTTCAACCCCCTCTCTTACAACCAAGGCGCCGAGCTGGCTAGAAAAATCTCTTTGAAGGAGATTTTGGCTTCCCTTGTACGTATGACACTTAAAAACACTCAGTCCCTTTGATCCTGCCCTTAGTATAAACAATCAGGATAGTTAACTTTTGATCACCGGGCTATGCTAATTCCTCAGGATGCCCTTCCTGCCCTATTTAGCATAGCAGATGGAGTCTGCATTTTTCAGAGCAGATCCAAAATCCCATATAGACTTTAATACCTACACATATTAAAATACCTGGTTCTGGTAGGTCCAGCGGGTCCAAACTTTCCAGACCTTAATGCCGGAAGTGGTACACAATAGGGTCCAAGTTTCAGCCCGCTGCGACCTTCGGAACCGGAGTTATACAAATACCACATAAACCGTTTCATATTTTATTATAAAAATCTCCGCTAAAAAGAAATCTCAGCTTTTCACTAAATCCCCATTGAAAACAACGGGCTCCGCCACCATGAGTTTCAATGGAGCAACTCCGCCGTTGTAGTCAATGGAGTTTCCCGCCATAGACTTTCAATGGAGAAACCGCCGCCATTGAAGTCTATGAGAAAATCCACAAATCTTTACATTTGTCCACACTCCGTCTGGTTGGTCTGAGAGGGCTGGGAAGGGGCATGCATTAAAGCCGGAACCTTGGCTACATGCCACCCAAATCCCATCCCTCTGGTCATTCCAGAACCGGAGATATGGACTTACATTTTTCAGCATTTTACACTTAGTCGTTTTTACGCCACGCGGCTTTTCCCCATTGGAATCAATGGCCGGCGCCGCCAAAGACAATGCATGGCGCACACCGCCATTAGATTCAATGGTGCGACCCTCCTTCTCCGCTTGACCCTTTACGAGGGTCCCTCATTCCCGGACCCGGTGGGGGTCGTGTGTGGGGGGTCCCTAGGGGCAAAAATAATTTTATTCCCAGGTGCCCTAGAACCCAAGATTCCCATGCCAATTGTCTTTGAACTTGACCGAAGTGATTAAACTCTTTTCAAAGACATGGTATCCGCTTTTGCGGTCTGCGGTTTGGATGGCTGCCAACCTGTTCCTCGAGGCCGGCGTTGAGGAATCTCCATTGAAGTCAATGAGCCCATTGACTTACAATGGGAAACCGCCGCTCCTCCTCTCGGACGCCACCTGCTGGTCGTCGCTGGAAAACAGGTCCAAACCGCTACTTCTGCCATTAGAAAGCATGGAGGCTCAATGGCAACCTATGGACAGCTGCAAAATGGAGCCTGAAAAGGCGGGAAAAGGGAACAAAGGGCTATAATCACTAAACTAACATTAACCCCTTCCCTCCCGCATCCACCTTAGTGTATGTGTGAGTGCAAACACCAGGATAACACAATACATTTATACAGGGGAATAAACATTTGGATACTGAAGCAAGGTAAAAAAACACATTATTGGACCTCAGTCCAGTTAAGCCCTTGCTTCCCAGGTGAGAGTAGAGGGTGGCCAAATGGGGTGTAACCCCTTTAATCCCGGGCCAAACCCCCTCTATCATGACGGAGCAGTACTACATCTGGTCCAGCAACCCCTTCGGTGCGAATCTGGTGCAGTTTCATAGATGACGTGCTGTTTTTATGGGATGGCTCTACAGAAAATGTAACAACATTTCTAAAATATATAAACAATAATCCCCTAAAATAAAATTTCACCTGTGAAACGGATAATCAATCCATACATTTCTTGGATTTGGTGATTTTTGTGGAGGAAAATTATTTTATTCTTGCAGCGAGTCATCATGATCTGAAATGGATCGGAAATATCCCCTTTGGACAGTTTGCCGCTTAAGAAGACATTGCTCCCAATGAGAGGTTTTTGAGGAGCAGGAGACAAATTAAAAACAAAATTTCTTGCAAGATGCTATGAAGAATGGGAGGTAGAAGCAGCAAATAAGAAAACAGAAACAATGAATAGAGAAGATCTGGTTCAGTACAAAAGTAAAATGGTTGATAGGGAGGAGAAATCCCGTAAATCATTTATCACGGATTATAATTTAATGGCACCAGAGATTAAAAGGATAATAAAAAGATACTGAAGTATACAGCTTAGAGACAAAAGTCTGAAGACTCTACTCCCTAAACATCCTCTGGTCATCTTTTGGCCTCGTGCCCACTGTTCGCTGCTGTGCGCACTATGGAGTGCGTGGCATGAACAAGATACGGCTCTCTATGCGCGCGCATGCAGAAAGCGTGATGCGCAACCATCTTTACCAAAAGACAAGATTTTTGTCTTTTGGCGCGGAGCCCGAGCATTGGCCACGTCACGGCAGCGGTTCAGCCAATGTGAAGTCATGGCCGCATCCCCGCCACACCCCTTCCCCCATAGCGAGTGATCTGCAGTCCTTCAGATCACTCGGATACAGGGAACCTGCATCGTCAGGCACCCCGTCGATCGCACTGGGGCTGCAGCCTTAGAAAGGCTCCTAACCTTAAACAAGTGTTAGCACCGAGCTGCGTAACTGCAAATAAATCTAATAAGAACTCGATAAAAGGCCTCAATGGGTACTATACTAGCACTAACTGCAATGGGTGTAAATACACTGAAAGCGGTAGCACATTTAAATCTAATGTCACAAATGAAGAGTATAAAATCAAGTCTTTCATAAATTGCAGTAGTGAATATGCAGTATACATGCTTGATTGTCCTTGTGGACTGCAGTATATTAGTCATACTAGCAGACAAATTAAAAGGAGGGTAGCTGATTATATATACAATATTAAGAGAGGTCTGAAAACACATAGCGTATCCAATCATTTTCTTTTGATACACAATCAAAACCCAGAAGGTTTAAAATGTACGGGCATAGAGTGCCCAAAACCTAACTGGAGGGGAGGCGATGGGATTACGTCAATATCTAGAAGAGAAACATATTGGATCTATCAACTGAAAACACTGTCTCCACTTGGTTTAAATTTAGATTTTGATTTGGGATCATTCCTTAGGGACTGATGTCATGTCTCTTTTCTGTAAATGGATAGATCATTTGATATCCATGTCACTGCTCTATATCTTAATAGATAAAATTCCCCCTAAAGCCACAATATATATAATTTACTTTATGTGGATATTATTCAAAGATCCATAACAGGATTTACCACGTAACATGGATAGATGCAAATGACAAGTCCTTGATTTCATGCATATACACCCTGTAATGGATCATGGTGTCCTGCCTTGTCAATCTCTCTAATTCCTCTGGTGGTAATTACCATCATTATCTTTATTAACATCATTCTGGACAACTTGATAATTAGATTTAATGATACCCATTGTATCAAAGAGGAATCAAGATATGACCACCATAATCCAATTTATATGTGATCTATTTACATTTCTAATGTTTTTTCAACATAATGCTGTGCTAACTTAGAGAGCTATATAAGGGAGTATCTCTCCCTATGTTGCAATTCTCCTGAGGAAGCGAACAGTGATTTGTGAAACGCGTAGGGTGGGACTGCACATGCGCGACATTGTGAGATACTGGACCCGAGAGCAGTGTGCTGGTGAGCGGAGACGGTGTGGAGGAGGATCGGAGTGGGACCTCGATAGAGGAACAGCTGAGGATGTGAGTGCGTCATTACGAGGGACGGCGCGGGGCAATTACATCATTGCGTTGGCGTACGGGGCGTGAGGCAGAGCTGGTGCACGGACAGAGGAGATCTGTAGCAGTGGAAACTGCATGGAAACTCCAGACGGACGTCCTAAAAACACCTGAGGAGCTCCACGCTGAAACCAGAGGGTCAAGGCTCATGCCGGTCAACCGTTCACTTACTGCGCATTTTTATCTTGCAATTCGTGAGTGAGATTTCAGAAGTCTCTATTTTATGTTATAAAAGTTTTATACGTTATTGTACTATGTGATTTATCTCTTCTTTACATGGTCACTACTTATCTGTAAAATATGTACCCTGCACAAGGGGAAGTGAAGCTAAGTACTGCTATCTATAACCAATTTGTTTCTCATGCATGATCATAGGTGCCAATGAGAAGTGGATCCTCACTGGATATCAGTGGGGCACAGCTATTTCACTAAATTCACTGTATTAAGGTATTACAAGTTCACATTGTCAGCAGCATTTCACATATTGTTGTGGGATTTAGGAGGTTTCATTGGTTATCACACCAATAACACAATATAAGTGCACTTCAAAGTGGTCACTGTATCAGTAATTTCTTCAGAAAGTATACATTGATGTGTTTGTTTATTTTCTTCACATATTCACTGGATTTAATTTGTGTACGACTTCAGAAGACCAGCACCAAGCAGGACAACATCTTTTTCACCCTCTCCCATCCCACCTCTCCCCTCTCCCATTCCAACACTCCCCCTTCTCCCCTCTCCCATCCCAACACTCCCCCTTTTCCCTTCCACCTCTTCATCCATTCCCCTCCTCTCCCATCCCCCTCTTCTTCTCCCCCTCTCCCATCCCTCTTTTATTTCCCCCCTCTCCCATCCCCCTCTTCTTCTCCCTCTCTTCCATTCCCCTCTTCCTACTACTCGCATCCCCTGCTCTTCCCCCTACTCTCATCCCCCTCTTCTTCCCCCTACACCCCCTTACTTTATCTCTCCCACCCCCTCCATACTTTCTCTCACCCCTCCATACTGTCTCTCTCATCCCCCCTCACCCTCCTTTCTTTCTTCCATCCCCTCTCTCCTTTCTCTCTTCCATCCCCCTCTCCATCCTTTTTCTCTTCCATGCCCCTCTCCCTCCTTTCTCTCTCACATCCCCCTCCTTCTTCTACCATACTACCTCTCTCTCCTTTCGCCATCCCACCCCCCCTCTGCTTTCTCTCCCACCCCCCTTGTCCCACCTCACTCCCATCTCCCTTTCCCTCCAATCTACCACCCCTCTCCCAATATCTCAAACACTTATCCCATACATTCAGTATAATCCCTTATACCCCATATATCAAATCAAACCAAAAATCTACTCTCCGAACCAAAAAATCTACTCGCAACCTAGCCCCGCCCCACTTCTTAAAAAAGAAATTGAATAAATTCCTAGTAAAAATAACAAGATTTGTTTTTGACATAACAGTTTGTCAAACAGGGAGAAAACAAAGTGTGTGTGTGTGTGTGTGTGTGTGTGTGTGTGTGTGTGTGTGTGTGTGTGTGTGTGTGTGTGTGTGTGTGTGTGTGTGTGTGTGTGTGTGTGTGTGTGTGAATGACTAATTTCCTGAACCCCATATCCAGTGTCAGGATGCCCCCGCTTCACAATATCTAAAGCAGCAATCCCGCCTGGGATCTTACCTGATCCGCAGTCCCTCTGTGTCAAGGTACCCTCATTCCCGCAATGTTATATACTGGAGGGGAGGTGTTCCCTGCCTGTCTGGGTTAGGGGGGATTCCGATGTCTACCGTGTGAAGCTTGAGTCAGATCTGGAAGAAAGCAGTACAGGTTATTTCGGTGTGGTATAGGGCAGTTATGATATATAGGGTAAATAAGATATCCAGATCCAGAGTGTGAGACAAAGAGAGTGTGGGTGAGAGAGTGGGCGAAAGAGAGAGAGAGAGTGGGCGAGAGAGAGTGGGCGAGAGAGAGAGAGAGGGTGGGTGACAGAGAGAGGGTGGGTGACAGAGAGAGAATGTGACATAGAGAGAGAGACACAGAGAGAGAGTTACACAGAGAGAGAGACACAGAGAGAGAGAGTGACAGAGAGAGAGAGTGTGTGACAGAGAGAGACTCACACACACACTCTCCCACACGCACTCTCTGCGCAACATGACTACACTGGGGGGGAGATTTGGGGTTTCCAGCTTGAGACAGAGGCACTCCGCATGGCTTTGTATTGCAGCATGGCCATAGCTAAGAGCCATAAGAGGCCATCGCTGGTAAGGGGGGACGCATGGGGGGCAAGGGAGGCATGGGGACTGCAGGAGGTGGCAATGGGGACTGCGGGAGGCGGCAATGGGGACTGCGAGAGGCTCAGTGAGTAACGACACTGACTGGCACTGAGAGTTTGAAGCAGGGGAGCCGGGTTCAATTCCCGGTGTCGGCTCCTTGTGACCTTGGGCAAGTCACTTTATCTCCCTGTACCTCAGGCACCAAAAACATAGATTGTAAGCTCCATGGGACAGGGACCTGTGCCTGCAAAATGTGTATGTGAAGCGCTACGTAAAACTAGCAGCGCTATACAAGAACATGCTAAAAAAAAAAAAAACACAGGACAAGACAGGCAAGGCTCAGACAGGAGGCAGAACTGCAGTGAACACAGCGAGCATAAACAAGATTATGCACAGCCAATGTGCCAGAGGGCAGGCTGAGCATATAAGGCAGAATTGTCCAATGAGGTGGGAGCATACTCAGGAGTATGCCTGGCTGTGGTTGGCTGAAGGAGACAGCACAGGTGTATCCCTTTAGATAGAGGAGCGAGAAAGCTTCAGCGTTCGTACCGCACATAGCGGCAATGACGTCACTGCACGAGTGAACCCTGGAGACGGGACCAGCGGGAGCGACATTTAGTGCCGAGTGCGGTCTGCGCGCGCCCCTAGAAGGAACGCTGCAAGAGGCAGAAGAGGCAGCAGACCGGGTCGTAGGTCTAAGCAGGTAGGGAGCGCGCCGGGTAGGGCATCAATGATGGATCCTTACACTTAGATAACCCCACTTTTAGACAACAGATAAAGCAGACTAGGGTCATTCTGACCTCACCCCAAACATAGGGGAGGTGAGAGAGGATGGTAGGGGAGGTGAGAGAGGATGGTGGGGGAGGTAAGAGAGGATGGTGGGGGAGGTAAGAGAGGATGGTGGGGGAGGTAAGAGAGGATGGTGGGGGAGGTAAGAGAGGATGGTGGGGGAGGTAAGAGAGGATGGTGGGGGAGGTAAGAGAGGATGGTTGGGGAGGTAAGAGAGGATGGTGGGGGAGGTAAGAGAGGATGGTGGGGGAGGTAAGAGAGGATGATGAGAGAATTAGGGTGGAGTCGGCCAGGCCAACATCTTTATGGAGCAGGACCAATATCAGATGTCAAACATTTTGATTTACTTTAAAATTAAAACATTAAATTAAAAATAACATTTGAAATAGTACAAATTCTATGATTTTTTACTTTTCTAACCAGTTGTTTCCATTTTATTTATAGTGCGTTTTTTTAGATTAGTATTGCTCGCCATGGGCCTGTATGACTGCAGGTACTAATAAACAAGGAGAGAAAGAACCCCTATATTGGGAGCACACAATGGCTAATGATACTGATGTGAGAGTAAAGTGTAAAACCTGATAAAGACACAATGTGCTGAAATATATGTATAATGGATTGGGGTAAAAACCAACTTTATTGGTAGAAATCCTCAAATAAAATATATTGCCTCTATGAATCCTATATAAACGGCGAATTAAAATGCGGTGGAGGTGGGGTGGATCAAAAGGATGTAGTAATCCAATATAGCTACAGGCTATCCAGGTATCCTCTGATAGAGATAGGTAAGTATGTGCCAACTGATGGTCAAAACCACAATCAGCTGTTGTAATCCAGTGCTGCGAGTCCAACAAATTGGCAGGTAATGAGTCACTGCCTAGATGTTTCTGACAACGTCTTTTGCCCGAAGCCCTCTCTGCAATAAATAGCTAAATGCTGCTCATATCATAGCTGGCTCTAAAGTTTATAAGCACAATACATATGATATATGACTGTATAGAGCTACGAAGAACCAGTGCTGCGAGTCTAATAGATGGGCAGCCTAGATCTCTGCCCAGGTGTTTGTAGACAACGACTTGTGCCCAGTATCAATTGCCCTCACAACTATAAATCGATGGCAGGCTATCTCATAATGATACACACTCTGAAGGCTTAATATATGATACTTGAGAAGTAAGTTGTACTGGTGTCCAGTTCACACACAATGTATCAGCAGCAAACTGATTCGATTACAATATATAGATTTATGTCCAGTGTTCAATGCTCTCATGAATATGAGTAAATAACAGGCTCTTAAGATACACAATTACACAATTGTACACACTCTAAAACCAAATATGTATGATAGTGGGACTTAAGAGATCAGTGGTACTGATGTCCAGTTACCACGCAATGTACCAACAACAAGCAAATACTGTCAAAGACATAAACTCCATGCGTCATGGGGTCATGTACTGAAAACAACTTTAACCTGACATTACTGGAAAACAGGGAATTCCCTGATGAAGAAACCTTTACGGTTTCGAAACGCGTTGGAAGTGTGCTATTGACTTTCTGCCCGTTACTTATACTGATCCGGCCACCGGAGGAGGATTGCGACGCTAGCTTTGGCGCAACCCCCCCTTGTGACGTCACTACCCGGAAGTGCTGTAGCGGAGGACAGAAGGAGAAAACCAGCCGTCGCGGAGATCCGCGGGACACGGCCGTTCCCCCCGTGAGCTGCAAAGTGTGCTGGACATTGCTCACTTTTGAGCTGGGACTGTTCAAGGACTCCATACCTACCCACCCGGAACCTGGGAATCACGTACCAGCTCCAGTTCCAGTAGATGACATCGGATCCGGTCCACAGTGTTGGTGTATGGGTAACTTACCCCATGAAATGCATATTTGAAATGTATTTGATGTACGCACAATATTTACCTTATTTATTTGTTGTCGTAATATACTTTTAATGCACTATGAGCGTTGTGCGCTGTGTCTTTTGTGTATTTAGCATGCACCATACACCTGGTAACAGGGGAATCTCCCATGGGGTGGGGGAAGCACCGTTACGTTTACAAAAATAAAAAACACATGCAGGGTAGGAATTATACCTAGCGGAAACTAACTGCTGTAGAAGGAATATTTTACATACATATAATAGTTCTCTGAACAACTTGTGATGATGATGGAAATGTAACATTTACTGTAAATAGCCTGGTGTTATTATAGTAATAAGGCACTACTAAAAGCACATGTTCTCAGCTACACCTCCCAGAACCTATTTCTTCCCTCCCTCAGCCGCTCCCCTTATATATAAGGGGTGGCCCCTGCTGACGTCAGCAGAAACCCCTCGGGTTCTCCTCGGTGTTGCCAACGGTCCCAAAGCACGAGCTTCGCAAACTCCGCCCCCCCAAGTCGGCGTTCTCCACCCCCTCCAATCAGCGTCGTCCAATCAGCGTTCCGCTTCCCGCCGCACCCTCTGTCACTCCTCCGCACTGCCCGCGTGCCCCTACCCTCTCGTTCTGCTTTCTCCTCCTTTCCCGCCACCGGGGCGTCCAATGGGAGGTGCTCCGCGGACCCCACAGCCAATGGGAGCGCGGCAGTTAGTGGGTGTGGCTTTCAGGACAGCGCGTGCTGGCGGCGCCTCAGTGTGTGCGAGTCGCCGTGGGGTGAGGACGTGTGTGTGCGGAGCTCCGTGTGCCCGGCCATTCCAACCCAGCCACCGGGGGAAGGAAGGGCAGAGACAAGCAACGTGCTCAGCCTGTCAGGCGGGCAGCCGCTTTCCCAGCCCGCCACGGCGTGAGGTGCCACCAGCACAGGCTCATACACCCGGCTCGTGTGATTCCCTCATTCATTCTCTGCGGTCCCCGGATTCCTCTGCCCTGCTGCTCGGCGGCAACAAGCTTCGCGCTCTCTATTTTTGTTTTCGCTGGTTATTATTTTTTTTTTTTTAGCCCATTTACTGTTTATGAATCGCCTCGTCAGAAATAAAGAAATAACCGAAAGAGGGAAAAAGAACCTGTGACCGAAAGAAAATAAAACATAGCGGAGAGACACTGAGGGGAGAAAATAAGGAGGAGGAGGAGGGACCCCGTGTGAGTAATGAGGAGGGGGCAGATCCTAGAGGAGGGGGGAGAGGGAAGATGCTGAGCGGAGTTGGGGTTGGGGCTATGCTAACTGGTGGGCAGATCATCGTGGAAGAGGGGGGGAGATGGGGCAGATCACTGTGGGAGGGGGAGATGGGGCAGATCACTGTGGGAGGGGGAGATGGGGCAGATCACTGTGGGAGGGGGAGATGGGGCAGATGCATGTGTAAAAAAGGGATGGAAGGGCCAGAAGCTCAGCAGGGAGATGGGGCTGATGCAGCATCCTAAGGTGGTGGCAAGTGCAGCATGATGAGGGATGCAGGAGGGGCGGATGCTGCATTGTTTTGGGGGAGCTGATTGAGGATCTGGGGGGGAAGAAGGTAGCACATATGTAGCATTTGTGGGTGGGGTGGCATCCTTAGGGAGTGGGCCCCCCATGTGAGTAATGAGGGAGGGGATACACTCATAAGGGGGGACCCAGTGTACGTTACTAGGGGATAATATGGAGGTGTGATACTGCACCTTGGGAGGCATAGCATCCTGCGGGGGGTGGGGGTAGCAGATGGTGGGTATGGGCATTTTGTGAGCAGGGAGGAATTTGCTTTATATCCGTGAGAAGCCAATGGCTTATCACACTGTCCTGTGACTGATACCACAATGTTTTCTTGTCTTTCCCTTGGAAGACCCCATGTCACACTACCATGATTTGCAGAAATCCCCTCTGCTCTGTCACTCATCAGTGTTGACTGAGTGGATATTTGTGTTGTGGGATGAATAGTATGGCGGCCATTCTGGGCTTTCTCAGCCCAAATTACTGCATCCTTGTAATCACTGCAGCATTTTTCAGCTTTTTAGGTCTGTCGTATTGCACGCTATACATTCACTGTTTTGCTATTGATGAATACAGGCTTTAGGTTTTAAATGTAAATATAAAATCTGCTACCTGTTGCATCAATCATTTGAATGGTAGAGGGGCGTTGCATTCCTGAGTGCTCTGTGTATTGCTGATCTAGGTGGTGTGCAGTGGCAGAGAGGTCAGTTTATTGTTGATGTAGAAAATGAAGGTTACTGTAATCGTAAAGTGGACATCATGATCATGCTCTATTGCAGTGGTCTCCAAACTTTTCAGTACGAGGGACACATCTTATAGTCCACATTTTGGCGAGCCAAAGAAAAAAAATATTTTGTATATATTTAATAAATTAATACGTTTTATTTTGATCTTTTTGGGGTAATCGGCATGATATGATTCAGAACAAACGAGAAATGTGACAATTACAAAGAGAGAATGCTGTGCTTACACTGGGAAATCATATACAATGAGCAAAAATATATATATATCAAGTTGCTGCGGGCCGGATAAAATCTTGTGGGGGGCCTGATGTGGCCCCCGGGCCGTTGTTTGGAGACCCCTGCTCTATTAAAAGGAAACTCGCTACAATATATTAGGTGCATATGCAACATCGGGTAAATGAGTTGCATAGAACTTCATGTATGCCGGACCGTACAAGTCATCCTCATATAGCCTAGGTCTGTCCTGCTTGTGTAGAATTGATACTTTTTGTTTTTAGCCGTTAGATACTGTACCATGTATAGAAAAACAACTTCTACGTTTTAGGAATTCCTTAAGGTGCTCTGACTTGATCCGTAAACTCGTCCAGTATTTACGAGACGTTGTGTGCTAAAGTAGAAGTCTGTATTTGAAGCTTAACCTGATGTTTGGGTGGTAAAATATGTTTATTTTAGGAGTTCTGAACATTGCACATGCCTTTCCCTAGAGCAAGGCACCATGATATTCCATGTGCGTGTTGTGTTAGCGGGCTCTACATGTTCAGGGACGCGGTACACCGCTCTGCCTTCTCCTATTCCCAGTACGCACATCTGTTTTCCCTTACTGGGGCAAATTCTTTTTCCCGTCAATGCAATCTGCACTCTTCCTAAAACATACTCTGAAGTGACGTTCTAAATCTAAGATGATTTATTCTTGAAAAATAAATATATTTGTAATTTTTAGTTTGAAATTAATGAACACTTATGACCACATTCACCTGCCTCACCAAGGTCCCCAAACCTGCCATACCCCATAATCTCACAGCATACAGTGCTTCCACTGCAGCTAAGGATTCTGGGTAATAACATGCAAATCAGCGCTCTGAGTGGCGATTCTAAGGTCCGTCGCTGGATAATGCACCAGATCTGGCGTTGCCTGACATCGACTCGAATTGCAGTTGACACGGGATCAGGCTTATCCCGCAACGGATCTTAGTGAATTAACACCACTGTGTCACTTTTTGCTTTTAAATTGACGCCTGGTGCAAAATTATTTATCATTATTGTATGTTGGAAGTTATGTCACTTTTTAAAAACATTTTTTTTTTTACGAATAACATATATAATCCCGTACGGTGCTCCTGGGTGCTCTGAGCACTACAGCTTGGATTTTAAGAACTGGTGTACTTGCCTTTTACATTATTGAGGGTATCCTGGAAATATATTAGGGCTTAGGTTGTGGTGAAATGAGATATAAGCCTTGGTTGGCTATGTTAAAGGGAGAAATATATTAGTTTTTCCGAAAGGGATCCATTTAGTATTGCTATATCTGGAGTTGTATTTACAGTGTATGACCCTGAGGTTAAATACAGTTACAAGTGTGTGCGCTTTATCGGAGTTCAGAGAGCTGTTTGGCATGCAGCTCTAAATACGCAACACTTTGTACTGAGTCCTTTGGGAGGAGCCACAGAAACATCTGTAACATGGAGAGTGAAAGGATCGGTTGTGATGGTTATAGCCATGATCATCATGTATGTTCAGTAACCGGATAAGGAATATGAATTATAATTTCTGTTCAGTCTTTTGTATGAGCACGGAAGCTTGAACAAACCAGTTCATGGGATCCTGAACAAGTGCTTATTTCTTAAATAGCATATTTTCTCAATCGGGGAATATATGAAATCAATATGAACACTATTGTGTCACCATGCTCAAGTTATCTCATTCATTTTACTGACCAGAAAGACAAGAGAGCTGTTTGAGAGACTACATATTCTGACTGCTCCAACCACCAACAGGAATTTTAAGGAAACATGTAATTATGTCCAAAGACAAATATGGGTAGGCATTTTAGGATTCCGAGTGAGGATGTAAACGGTTGTGATTTGACTTAAACATAAAACATCTAAAAACGATGACTCTTTATGCTTCACCGCAAGCAAGAGTTTGAGATTAAATGTAACAATGTTGTAGCGTATTCACTCGGGGAAAAGAAAATCTGAACCATACCCAATGCCTACCTGCTCTCCATGTTGAATAAGTCAACAGGGGTATGAGTGAATGAGAGCCTGTACCTGGGAGAGCCTGCGATCGATATGTTATTAAATGAGATGCCATAGAGACATATGTTGGGACAGCAGTTCGCTTCTTGCCATTACCACTTTTTCTTGTCTCCTTTCCCCAGGGTTGAGGACTCCGGAGATACACCGGCACTCAGACACTCGTCCAGAGAGGTGTGACATCACTGTCCTGGGACTTGAGGTAAATATCATGGTGTCGGGGGATTGAAGGGAACGTCAGGAACATTTTAGTATTGGTTTTCTTGGGGGTGGGGGGGGTTCATGCTAAATGTCTTGCAAGCTTGTAATGATGGGGCTGAGGATACACTGCGCTCTGGTTTCTCAAAGGGTATAGCAAGGTTTTGAACACATCCCTTGTCTACTTGTCTCCCACCACCACTTCAATCACATGTCCTTTTCCACCTGCCCTCTCGTTCTCTCATTACACCACTGCAGTCATAATCTGTTGCATCACCATTTGCACATTGTTGGATTGCACACCAGCAATACGAGTGTTTACATTTTTCTTTCAATGGAAACAACTAGAAGTTGAGCTTGGGATATCCCTAACTCGTTGAAAATACCCAGGTGGGTTTTGTTGTCTATTTATGAGCATGATGCATGTTTTTGGCTTTAGTTTAGAGCAGTGATCAAATCAATTAGGTCCTGTTCCCATATAAACACACGTCAAGGACACGAAAGATTCTGATAATAGTGAATCCTTTTTTTTTTTTTTTTTTTTTTACAAGATCAGACCTAGTTATTCGTTTGTAAATATTTGAAAATCTCTGCAGGTGACACTTGGAAATTGTCTTTCAATGCTGATCTGTGATGACGGGCAGAAGAAAAAAAAAATTGGCTAAAAAACTTTATTGGCTGATTGATTCCATCTTCTGCCAGCCCCACAGACGCTTCAGTCAGGTTCATATCTTAAGGAATGGGCTGTATTCAAGTTTAGGATACTGGTGGACTATGGAAGGACGTAAGTGGCCATTAACCTGCTGGTTTTACGTAGCGGCAGATAAAGGTCTGATTATTCAAGTAAGTGAATACTACTGACATCCAAAGTTTTCAATATTGACACCCGGTCCAAGAGTTGCTTTGTTGGAGAAGAGAAACCAGTCAATCCATATTTGTAGCAGTAGTTCTTTACCACTTCAAACTGAAAACCCGGACGTGTCTTGGTTTTACTGCAAGCTTTCGAGTGCTGCATTGCAGACCTCACTGGCAGCAGAGGAGTTAAACGCATGATGGAAAGGAACAAGAGTTTGAATCTGTTTTTGACTGAGTCTTAATCTTCAAGATATCAGCCTAAAGCAAGTTAAAAATGTGCTTTTATAGTAACTGAACTTTAGCTTTTGCTAACATTATCTGATTATATTAAATGTTTCTTTAACTTCCCATTTACCCTGTTACTTGTGAGAAACATGCATGAATTTGATAAATCTTACAAGGACTGTTTTCCTTGAAGCCAAACTAACATTCTTTAGAGGAAATGGAACAGAACTGCTCTTACTGTAGCCTCAACATCTGACACGTCTGCCTATGGAAATGAAGAGGACTTGTTTCTTCTAAGGGGAACAAAAACACAAAATAACCCCAGTACCTGGTGCTTCAATATGGATTTTGTGCAGTGCCTGTCCACACTAACGGGCAGTAAAAACGAACAGAATGATCTTGTCTTACAGGGGGGGTTCCTGTTGTCTTGTAATGGGACATCAGTGGTTATAAATTGGATTAGAATAGTTTCTATTCAGAGGAAGGCGAGCGACCAGAATCAGTTGTGACTTGTTTTATTCATGCGCAGAATTGCCTTTTATATTGAAAACCCAACATAGTTAGTTCAGATCTGGGTAACATCACTGTACGTCAACATCAGATATGGGTAACATCAAGGTTTTGTGACGCTCGGACCTGTGACTGAGCCAGTTAGACATGGATTCCTCACCAGTCATCCAGTCCTATAGGGTTGTGAACTGATTGTGTGAAAGAATTTGGGGAGAAGAAACAAACCCCCAGAGACTGCAGGACTAGTGTGTGTAGCAGCTGTTAATCTTGATTTGATGCCTGGTGTTGACCCATACATTTCCAATCCACCTCATTTGTATCTTCAATCTAGAGTGCAGGGGTGAGTGTGCAGAAAACCTCCCTGTTTGTGTGAGGTGTCTGATTTCTGATGGGGGTTATTAGGGTGCTGTGTACTCTGAATAGGAAATCAGGTGATCATAGCTAGAATTATGAGTGTGCAGCCAGGGTGATGTAATGTTTCCATTCTCAAATGCTCAATGAGTGGGGTGGTGATTTCAGTGTGTCAGACTTGCCTTATAATGGACATTCAATGCGATACGTCGGGGCTCTGTAACATAGGGATCAGTCTTATTAGCAGTCGCCAGAATTCAAGGGAAAAAGTACGACCAATCTGCCCCAGGGGAGAGGTGTGTGTATGAGTTGTATGAAATGCTGTCTGACACATCGGTGAGAACGTTGCGGCTTTGTTTTCAAATGGTGCATTTAACAATTGTAAATCTAATTTCCTAATACCTTTTTATTAGCAGGCGTTCTTCTTAGTACTGCTCTGCATATGTTGGAGTTGCAATAAAGTGAAAGCTCTCTAAAGCCCTGTAACAGCACCACTATTGTTAATGATTTGCTTCATAATTTAAGATGTTAAATTTAGCTTTGCCGTTTTTGTGGCGGGGAAGCCCGCTGTTGAAAAGCAGCATAAGGAATACCACAGAATGTACAATTTGTACTGCTTTTACTGGGGAATAGTTGGCTTGATGAATGTAGCAGTCATGTCAACTTTGCAGTTTTTTAGGCCCATCAGCCATTTGTTTTTACGTTTCTGTAAAAAGGGTTTATTTTTTTTAATGAAAACTTTATCCAACTAGAAAATTACTGGATAATGTAAGTGACCTACATATTCAGATTTTAATGGTAATTTAAAAAAAAAAAGAAGGTATAAGTGGACATGGACTTTTAGTACAATTGAAATGTCTCCAGGTGAAGCGTTAAAAGGGAGTGATTTTCCAATATCTGCAATTAACACTGCTTCGTGAATATGGCCCTTTATTTTCCCATTTTTGTATTGCTGGCCACTCCCTTTAAGATATACGCACTTTTCTGAATCGGCATTCAGGCCATGTATCTTCTCTGCACCAGACAACTTGGACTTACAATTGCTTGACTAAGTTGTTCTGCTAAAGTGCTATTTTTCTACCTTTTTTTACATTGATTCTGGTGCAAGAAAGATGGACCTCATGTGTTCGCTATTGGAGAGTCCACTCTAGCTTTTTGTTGGATGTTCTCCGTTGTCCTTGGGTATTGCTTCATGTTGCAGCATGTAGACTTTCAGGGAGGCGAGAAGCTATGGCGTGATCTTAGCCCATTAGACTCTTTCTGTGTGTGTTTTGATGACTTTGGTAAAAGAAGGAAAGGGGAGAGTGATGCGCAGACTGAGGAGGAAGGAGGTGATTGCAGCTAAACATAAGAATGTTGATCCTGTTAAATTCTGTAATCAGGCAGTGTTTTATACTTAACATTTTTTTTTTTAAATAGAAGTAGTGAACGTGTTTGGGAAGGGAGATAACAGCGCAATGTGCATAGGAACCTCAAGCTCATCCTCACTCACAGCAGATAGAGTACAGGCACACAGAGGAGTTACACTTTGTCACCTGAACTTACGAACAAATCACATCCTCTCTGCCTCAGGGAAAGGTGTGCACAAGCGTGTGCATCCACATACGCAGAGCGACTTAACAGGAGTCAGTGGGAAATATTTGTTGCTCAAACCGGAAACATTTTTCCCTCTGACTATTCCCGAGAAATCACAATGTGTGTTCTTAACCCCGGCAGCTCCACATCCTGGTTTGGAGGACAGAGCCTTGGTTTTCATCCATTTTCTATTATCCTCTTTAATAGACACACTGCATATTTCATGTTTCATTGCTCTGTTTAGTGTTTGTTACTCTTGATCCTTGCTCTTACTTTTCTTTTGTGCAGTGTTTGTGCATAAGGATGGCATAGATTCAAATCTGGTCAAAGTGTGCAGTGGAGTAATGGAGCACACCTTCACGTCTGACTGGAACATGTATATGGGATTACTTTCACTTGTTTCGATTTCTATGAGATCTAAAGAAACAGCTGACGCCAACTACAGTATAAGTGGCACGGTACATAGAGCTAATGTATTGGAATGGTGCTCTGCGGGCTCCTAGTGATTGGGTTTTAGTGCTTAATGGAGTGGTGCATTTCATACCTCAGAGGAGCGATGTACCACCCTTTCTGCAGAAAGACGTTCTGGGGACTAGTTTAGGATGGAGTTAATCCTGAATAGTTAAGATGCTCTGCATATCTTTAGCAGAGTTGGGTTTAATTGAGCAACAGGAGAAAAGCAAATGGAGTGTGGTGTCCTGCTGGGTTTTGCGTGGGTTTTGGTTTGAGAAGGGTTAGATCACATTTACTTAGTAGAGATTAGAGGAGTAATGCTCTGCAGGTATTTGGTTTGGGAGGTTAGTGCAGTGCTTCTGCCTTGGGAGGGGTTAATAGATGCTGTGGTGGCCATGAGCTTCCGTATGTAAGGTGTTGAATAGATGTCAGTTCCTGGCCCGCGGTCCTTCTGGATTTGCAGAGATGATCGCAGGCGGGTGCTGCTGTTTTAGCAACAGCCGGCAGAGAGTCTGCCTTTGAGAAGAGGGACCACTCTACAAACACACATTCCCTTCCTCTTCCCAACCCTTATGGGAGAGGCCACATGGTAAATTCATCTTTATGGCCTTTTATATACCTGTCTCAGTGGTTTTTCTTTGAGAAGCACTCAACGGCTTCACTGGGGAAAGAAATGCACTATGCTCTGTGATTGAGCCTTCTACTGCAGGATGGCAGAATGACAGAAAGGACCCTTATATAGTCTGTCCCTCCTTAATCAGGGTTGCACATTGAGATGGAATGAACAGTCTCAATATATTATAAGTCCTCCATGTTTCTCTGTCATAAAATAAAGCCGTAGTTTTATCTAGTTGGGTAGTGGTGGGTCTAGGTCTGGCCTTGGCAGTGAATTCGCAGGGGCCGTAGCCCGCAATGTTCTGCTGCTTGTTTGTCACTATATTATTATTAAGCTTACTTTTTATTATTTTTTGCCACTCGATGCATGATAATGTAACTTGCATGTCAAACTGGACAGTAAAGAAGAAATCGGGGCTACTGTGTACAGATCCCTTGACTTTCCCTGGAACCACAGTTAAAGCAGGGCCATGGGTGGCAATTACTGATCATAAAGCAGCTGTGGGGAGCTGTGGCTGCATCTCTTCCAGTCGCGCCTGTGGGGAAAGTTAGTTAGGCTTTAGTTAGAAGATATATATATATATATATATATATATATATATATCTACAACACCTTCCCCTTATGCTCTACATTTGATTACAATCATGATTTTATTTTTAACTGCTTCTGTGCTAGCTCTCCCTTTTTCTCCCTTATATTTCTTCACCCTCCCCATTTGTATTTCTTTACTGTTTCTGATATATTTTTCCTTGATGTCGATCTCCCGTTTCGCCTCCATGGGCGTCTGTGTGGGGCCCCTTCAGCCGCGGTGCCGTAGGCGCCCACCAATGCGGCCAAATGGTGAAGCCACAAAAATGAGTGTACAAATCCTCAATTAAATGACGCGCAGCGATGTCCCAGCAAGTAGCCCTGAGCAATTGTATCTAACAATTGACAAAGTGTTTTTTTCCCCTATCATTCAGAGAAAACATTACTTTATTTCCCTTAAAATGCACCACTGTTGCGGGGTATAGTATGTCTTTGGATGACCCCTGGTTGTTTGAGTTTGCAAAGTGACACAGATAGATATAGCATCTTCCGTTGCATACTGATAAAAGGATCCATACTTGGGTGATGGGTGAACATGCGGCTGTAACATAAGAGCAGTCTGTACAAGAGCAGCTCAGCTGGAAACGTGTTAAGGAAGTGATGCGCTGCAGTCTGCATGTTGGTAGGAGGGTGAGAACTGCTTATACAGCAAGAAGAGGCGGCAGCACTGGGATCATTACATTACGTGTCGCCCTCCTGTAACCCCTTCTCTGCTGGGCCGAGCCAAGTGTGGGAGGGGGAGCTGTAAGCGTTACACCCCTCCCCACTTTAACCCCCTCCCTGCTGTAGCAGTCTATTGGATGCTGCGCATCCGTGCGTGCAGTGTAGGAGGCTGCACTGAGTTGTATGTATCACATTTCTAGGATTCGTGTGTGTGTGTGTGTGTGTGTGTTGTCAGCATTGTGTCTTTGTGGGTTTCAGGAGGGGGGGGGTTGCTGTCTGACTTTTGTGTTTAGGGGACAGGAAGGGGCTGCCTGTGTTTTTGCAGGGAGGTGCTGGGGCAGGCTGATTTTCTCCATCTCTTTGTGTTGGAGGCAGGGGCTTTGTCTGTGAGGAAATCTGCCGGTATTGTGCTGGGTAGCGATTTGTCCTAATTTAGATGGCTGGGAAGGCGTAATCTGCCTGTTTTTGTAGGAGGTGCATGCTCTGCTTATGTGTAATGGGGAGGTGGTGAAGATGTTTTAGTGGGGGTGTTTCAGAGGAGAAGCTCTGTTCTGTGTTTAATGGAAAAAGGGCTTTGCCTGTATTTCGGGGGAAGGGAGAGCTCGGTCTTTGAGAGGGAAGGGCGGGGGGAGGCTGAGTATGTGCTGTGGGAGTGGGCTGTGTCTGTATATTAGGAGGGGGGTTGGATGCAGCCTGTTCCTGCATCTCCTTTGTGCAGCTCTCCTGGGTTGCAGAGCGGGTGGGGGAGGGCAGCATGTGGCTGGCTTCTAACATTACACTGAGCCTATTGTCTGCTTGCTGCGTCTCTGCAGCTGGGGGTGTTGTGGAGCAGAGCGGCATCGTCAGCAGTGAAGTAAAGCAGCGTGTCAGCAATGCCAGCCTGCGTGGCGGAGAGGGAGGATGCATCTTGTAGCAGCTGTAGCCTGCAGACTTCTGAGGGCTGTTTTTGATGTTTATGTTCCATTTGACAATGATACTTACCACAAAAATGGTGGTTGTGTAACCTTTCTATGCCTTCCTTTCTTATACACGTGTTTGTGTCGGACATTCATTTATATTAATATCTGTTCCGTTTGGCTAGGATCTAGGAGAGATTACAACACTTTACATCTGGATGTTAACAAAATGGAAAATATATAAGTCACTGAATGTATCCTAAAGGGCTGGGGTCGGGGGGTGGGAAGGCGAGAAAGATGCAGGGGCAGTGTGGGTAGTTGAGTGGATCAGTAGGGGGCTGTGTGTTGAGTAGGTGTGGGGGGTGGAGCAGGGTTCTGGGTGAGAGGAGGAGGAGAATGGGGGAGAGGCTAAATCCGGTTTGCGAGGGGATGCAGGGTACTGTGTATGCTGGGAGTGTGGAAAGGCAAACCTGGTTATTCATTAAACTGCAATAGTGCTAATCGGGGTGCTATCACTTGGAAACACCCATTAAAGTTTAAATTGTAACCAAGGGCCCTCATTACCTTTTTTGTATCGGTTTGCACTTTATCTTATCTTGTATGTCAACCTGTTAATGTAATTTTGTGCTCCTATTGTACCACACTGTAATATGTTGGCGCTTTATAAATTAATGAATGATCCTTCCCAAGCCCCAATGTGGAGGGGGGGGGGGAGGGAGAGACAGGGTGCTATATTCTAGAAGAGGTGGATTGGGATAGGTGAGTTATTTTCAAGATGATCCCTTGATTGTAACAGCTATCATCTTATCTGGTAATATCAAACGTGAAGGGAGGAGATAAGGGTTGGCATAATAGAGTAAGGTGCCAGCCTTCGTATTATGCCTGGCACTAGCATTTACTGGTGCCAGTCTGTCTGTCAGGGTGACCAAACCCTGACGGTTGATGGCTCTGTAGTGCGGCCTGTCCCCTGGCTATCTAAATCTGCAGGACTATTTAGTGTCTGTAATCGTGGAAGAAGCAGCACATATGGTGAGCGCTGTAGACTGCAGGGGGAGTGAATGTGCAAACTCCTTTACAGACCCCTTCCGTGGCTGCTTTCTGTTGGTGACCAGCTGACTTCATGCCTCACTGTACATGTCTGCGCCTCATGTTGAGCACCCGCTTTTCTTTTCTTGGCTTGCAGGTGTCCTTTTAGAGGAAAGTCCATCTCTCCACCTCAGGACCTGTGAAGATGTGCAGCTCCAGCCCCCGCTTGTGGTTCCTGACAGACAGAAGGATAAAGGATGACTATCCCCAGCAGGAGATCCTGCGGGCTCTCAAAGCCAAGTGTTGCGAGGAAGATCTGGAGTTCAGAGCACTGCTCATGGATGATGTGGTGCTGACCATTGAGCAGGGCAACCTGGGTGAGTGTAGATGGCTCTACATGGGGTCTTATGGGTGGTAATCTAATGAGGAGCATCCCATTTGGAGGCAGTAAGAGAGGTAGATTGGCTCTTTGTAACTAACACGAGTTCCGTATTCCACACCCATACTCTTCATGAAATAATAAATCTGGTTGAATCTTGGTTCATGGGGCCACACAGAATAATCCTGTCCCCTCTCTTCCTTAAAGTCTCACTCTAATGTTCTTTGCGTGTCCCCCCTCTATGACTGCTGACACCTTAGTGGCATCTCATGCAGTCTCTACCTGTATCTTTTTTAGTGAGAATTTCTCTCATGTCACCACATTTCACATTCAGGTTTCTGTGTGTTTTTTGTTAGATTAGATATATCTTTTTTGCAGGCGTCTGAATATTATCTTTTGTTCTCCTGATTCAAACTCTTAATTACTTCCTAAAAGAATCCAATTTGGTTTGTTTGGCACAATCCGTTTGCCCCGAAGTTATATTGGCTCTCTGAAGCGGTTTATTGCTGGAAATGATGATAGTTCGTCCTTTATGGCTTGCTTCCATTCTCCCTGAATAACATGTTGGAGAGTCTCAAGTCTGAACCGTTATGGGTCTGGTTTCTTTTCCCTTTTTCTGTGATATTTCATCTCCTCTCTGGCCTGACTGCCGTTGATGGGGTTTTATTTGGAAATCACTGCCTAGGCCTTTTAGTCGTGTATTCGCTTTATTTACTTTCTGGGTACTCTGGTGCCTTCTAACTTATTCTGTGGTTGTGCAAAGGTCAACATCTAACAGTTTAATGTGGGCTGTTGGGCAGATGCAGTAGGGTGATGTAACACTTTCCCTTCCTGAAAGCCAGCAAACATACTGCAAAGAGTAATATGCAACAGGAGGGATGTCTGGCCCATGGAGGGAGGGTAAGATGCTTATGGTTTAGTCCTAGTTATTTATTTGCAATCGGCATCCTGTGATGTACTTATTGAATCTCTGTTGCTGGGTATACAAGTGATTTAAACTGATTTATCTCTAAAAGTAACAATGTTAAAGGCTCACAGAACTTGGTACTAAGCCTCAGAATATTTGGTCTATGTTTATATATAATTTAAAAAAAAGAAGCTATTTTGATACTCGCGCACACACTCACACTTGGAGCAGATTTGCAACTGCATTACCTGGAAGAACATTGGGCAGGCCTTGGTCCGGCAGTAGGTCATTAAGTGCTAAAGATGATGGTACTGGGTTGCTTCAACTAGTTTTCTTATTTAATCCTCCCATCTTAATTTTGGTATTTTATAATCCCTGGGAAATTATTAGAGTACCATCTTTCTCCGATGATCTCCAATGATATTCAATTCTTGCGATAATGCCTGCCCCATTGCCATTTTGTTTCCAGGCCCGTTCATTCTTTGTCCTTTTCTCTTCAGGTAACACCCAACATACACCTCTCTATACATCCGAGTTTTATGAATCTTTTTGCATTATCTTCACCTTTAGGGTCCAAGTTTGACATCTATACATGAGCACAGGCAGAATACTCTGGCCCCGCACTTTCCTTTTGAGACCCAGTAGCAGGTTCCTTTGAAAGATTCTTGTGTCTTTCAAATCCGCACAATCCCAGCATCATTCTCCTTTTAATTCACATGGTTCCCATCAGTTGATATTTGCTGCCCAAAGTAAACACAGTCTTCGGCTTCTAGTTTTATTCCATGAATTTAGATCTTTGGTAACGCTACATATTTGTTGAACATCATATGCAAAACCAAAGTAAATTCCCACGTTCTTACTTCTGCGTTCTGATTTGTTGCTGAGGTCCTCTGAACTTGTGGCAAAAATAAGTCAGCAGATTGTAGGTGACACAATTATAAATAAATAATTCCTCCCCCCCACCCCCAATTCAATGTCTTGCACAATTAAAGTGTAACTGTGAAAAGCTTTGGTAACATTGTTTCCCTGTCTCTTACCCTTGCTTCTCCTTATGTCTTTATGCAAATGTCTTGAATGGTTGATGTGACATTCTTGTAAATGTTCCTTATCAATATATGCTTCTTCAACAGTCTTATAACATTTGTTTTGTGCATGTATATAGTCTCTGAGTGAATAATACATCCTCGTTCTCTAAAACGAACCTATAAGAGCTTGTGTGGTCATGAAGATGTGTAGATCTACGAGCGTTTTACCTCTGCACTTTCTTGGGAGTCAGTCTTAATTTCCTACCTTGTCTTTGTGTACTGAAATGTGTGTTTTTGTGTTGCGTTGCCTGTCTCCTGCATCTCTTTTTTTCCTCCGTGCTTTCCTATCTTGTTTTGTGTTCTTGAGTAATTTTGTCTTTGCCTGTATCAGTGTGTATGTGTGTGTGTGTGTGTGTGTGTCTGTCACATTGCATGTCGTGTGAGCCCAAGTGCGTGGGTACCTGTGTGTTGTGCTTTCCTTTACTATCCCTTTTTTTATTTTTATTTTTTTATTCTCCAGTATACACACGTTGCATTCTGAATTGCAGCCAGCTCTGTGGCTGAGGGGAAAAGTCAGATCTCCCTCGCAAGGGGGAGCATCACGAGACCAGAGCCCGGAACAGCCCCTCCTCTCTCTGTATAAACTTCCTGCCAGCTGACCTCTCACGGGGAGAGATGATGTGGAGAATTCACTGAGCAGCAATCTGTTCTAACTGGAACAAATGAAGCTATTTTACACTTAGTGTGGTTAGTGTGTACTGTGCTGTACAAACTGAACATTTATAGGCACAGTGATGCGCCTCTAGTAGGGAGACCATCCACCGAGTATCATTTCTGTGTATAAATAGACACTATCTGTTCAATGTGTGTTTATGGGAGGCAGAACTGCAGTGTAATTTACTGTTGCGGCTTGGTATATAGATAATTAAATTTGCTGCCCTGTGTATACAGGATGTTTGCTTTGCTGCCATGTGCTCAAAAAAGGTTTACATTATTGCTTGCGTTGCCTGGCACACTTTGAGTCAACATGTGTCCTATGCATGCACTCTAGGCACACACTGCACATGATGGTAGGATCCTTATACACACAGCATGGGACTTTAGAATCTGTATATACACAGCAAATCATTGTAGAATTTGCTTAAAGCCCAACGTGCGGCCCTTGAGCGCTATATAGCTTTAGAAAGCTTGATTCTCGCTATGTATTAGGCACACAGGCGGAGCATGATGGTTTAGGATGTTTTGGCATGTGAGTGCATTGGGATAATTAATAAAGAAGTACAGTACATCACCCAGAACTGCAGAAGTGACGTTTATCGTGGAGCCGGACTGGATAAAAAAAATTTCAGCGCCATGCAGGTAAGTAGCAGGAAAGTGTATTTAGACGTCCAAATGCGCTGTTTTTCTTGCTACATACCTGCATGATGCTGCATTTTATTATTCGGTCCAAATCGGCAGTGAACGTAACGGTTGCAGTTCTGGATGATGTACACTATGCACATAATTGTAGACCTCGTACACACCGTATAATTGTAGACCTCGTACACACCGTATAATTGTAGACCTCGTACACACCGTATAATTGTAGACCTCGTACACACGGTATAATTGTAGACCTCGTACGCACTGTGCACATAATCTGTGTGCCTGCATGGGTGAGTCCTATATGTATCCTGCAGAGCTGCTCTGCGAAGGCTAATGGCGTGATGAGCGATGCTCTGTTGCTCATAGCGCGAGTTGAGCGGAGCTCTATCCCTCAGGCATGGAGCATCCAGGCTGCATATTTTTAGTGACACTAGGAGCAGTGTCTCGTCTCATATTCGGGTTTTGTATCCCCCTACCCCCATCCACTTTTTTTTTTTTTTTTTTAAGCCATTTAAGGATTTCCTTTTTAAAGGCTGCTCCTCCATCAGCATTCTGAGCACGGTGTCCTCCCTGTGCTGCTCCCGCCCGTGCCTCTTTATCATGAGCTGCACACACTGCTTCCCTCAGCAAGAAGCCGTCCAGCAGCTGCAATGCGGCAGCCGTAAAAGTGCAAATGATACAGCGGGGAGGAGCCTCTGAGGCATCTGTGCTAGGGCCGTCCTCTGACACAGCACTATTGTCAGGGCCCTCAGATGTCCCCAACTTCCACACTATTTTGCCTCCATGTGTGAGGGCTTTCCCTGTGATTGCTTTATGGCCACTGAATGGCTCTCTAAATCCTACTCCAATCCCACTGCAACAACTTGGTTTATCTGACTGGTGTCAAATTAGTGTGAGCCAATAGCTAAACCTGTTCCATAATCTTCTTCCAGTGATACTGTATATACCAAGAGGAAATATGCAGTGAATACAGTTTTGTTGTACATGCAAAGCAACAAAAACCCACTTCTGTGGTATAAAGTAATGCTCAACATACATTGCAGTAGTCAAAGCTTTGAAGCATTTAACCTACCCATCACGTCCTTTCACCCCCCCCCCCCCCCCCCCCGCAAACATAAGAAGAGCAGTGCTTCTTCTGTTGCCTCATTACTGCTGTTCAGAGGCCGGTGGGTGCTACACAAAATGAACATGAAGTGCAGGAGTCTGTGTGA
This sequence comes from Ascaphus truei, assembly GCF_040206685.1. Lineage (NCBI taxonomy): Eukaryota > Metazoa > Chordata > Amphibia > Anura > Ascaphidae > Ascaphus > Ascaphus truei. The sequence continues at coordinate 72,195,910 of NC_134490.1, read as the reverse complement.
TGGGACTATTATGTTGGAAGGTGCTCGGTCATGAAATGGTGTAGCATATTAACCACGATACTCATTTTTTACTAGGGGCAAAACCTTTACCTCGTACCTCACTGGTCACGTATACGCGGTCTAATCTCTAGTTTGTAATGGAGTAATTTCACTTCAGTCTTGCATCATCGGGCTGTTTATTCTTAGTGGACAAAGGACTTTACAAACACATGTCTCTTTGACCTGACTGTACAGAATGCAACTTCACCTCGTGATTCCCTCAAGAAGGAACAATATCAATCATATCCGTCCTAACACCAGAAGTGCTGTCTGATTGCAAATCCTAGCATGTATATGAAAAGATTGCAGGGGTTGTGTGTGTTGTGTGTGCTAATCCTAGCATAGAACGAATTATATTAAAAATTGACTTAATTTCTAGGATGTTTGTGTGGAGCTCTTGTATCTTTTATAAAGAACTTTATCTTGATTTTTTTTCTCTGCCCCCCCCCCCCCCCCCGATTTTGTATTTCGTTTGGTTCATGCAATCATGCCATTAACGTATCCCTTTAAAACCTATGCAAAGCCCAAAATGTAAGCATTTAGCATATTCTCCTTGCTTTGTATGATGCTTGTAATCAGGAGTTCAGGTACCTCAACAGTAAAATGGGGACATGGATCATCCATAAATGCCCTAAGCGTTTGTGTACTTTTCCCCTCTGTCCTGACTGGTAAAACCACTGCAGATTGTAACCTCCCCGCTTCCTCCCTCCTTCCCAGGGCTGCGTGTGAACGGGGAGCTGATCTCTGCATACCCCCAGGTGGTTGTCGTGCGTGTCCCTACTCCGTGGGTGCAGAGCGATAGTGACATCACGGTCCTCCGGCACCTGGAGAAGATGGGCTGCCGGCTGATGAACAGGCCCCAGGCCATTTTGAACTGCGTCAACAAGTTCTGGACCTTCCAGGAGCTGGCAGGACATGGGGTCCCCCTCCCGGACACCTTCTCTTATGGTGAGCAACTGCTTCTCTGTTGAATAGGAAAGTTGTGCAGGTCTCCTGCGGAGCGTTGATGAAAAGTTCAGTCCGCGCTCTGGCTCTTTAAGCTTGGATTGTTGGTCCCTCTCAGTTCTCTTGCTGCTTCTGTGTTTATGAGGTGTCTCCCCCACCTCCAAATGTGGTCTCCACCGGAACCCCGATGGTGATACCAATATCAGCAAAACAAGAAAAAACACAAAAGCGCACCAAGATGAGAGATAGATATTGTATTAGCAACAAATAATAAAATTAGTAACTTACATATAAAATTTCTTTAATAATCCCCGATCTGGTGTCTATCACAGGAGTAGGGCATCACATAGGAAGTATGAAGGGTAATCTCAGTTCTAAGAGATCAGACCCGCGCGCTGGGGCTGTCTCTGTTTCCTCTCCTGTCCTCCACGTGTGGTAGCGTGGTGCAGAGTGTAGCACACATGTGCAGGAACCGGGGCCTTCAATAGGCGTCCTTAGGATGCCTGTCCGTTTTTGATAGCATAAAAACGATCGGAAAAAAGCAGGACTGTAGCGTTGTTCTAGGACGATTCATTTTGCAGGACTGTAGCAAAGGTCGGAGTAATGGATACAATATTACGCAGGGCTCTAAACAAGGAGGGATTGGGGCAATTCTTGGCAGAGTAGGCAAAGGAGGGGAAAAATGGAGAACTCTGCATAATGGAGCGACATTGTGCACTTCTCAGGGAAGTCTGCTGCAGTGTTGTGTTGTATGGAAGTCACACTGCTGTAATCTCACTTGTGCTTGTGACCCTTATATTTTATCCTTCACTTTTGCAGGTGGCCACGAGAACTTTGCAAAGATGATTGATGAAGCAGAGGTGCTAGAGTTCCCCATGGTGGTGAAAAACACGCGGGGGCACAGAGGTTAGTGCTGAGCATCTGCTGCCACATACAAAGCCGGACTCTGCTGCTTTACGCAATATGTATTTATCCCTTGTAGTATTCTCCCTGTATTTTGTACGTATATCATCTCTAAAGTACTGTGTACACTAGTAACATTTGGGGAAATAGTTACTATACAGCACACTATAATACATTTGAATGAATTATCCAAATAGGTTTCTGTCTACCGAGGTTTGAGGCTTATTATACAGATGGTCTTGTTTGTCACGTCTCTTGATATGCTTTCTCTTCTCTCCTGCCCACTTTCCAAATCGAGCACAGTGGGGTTATGTAAAATCTTGTGCAGGATGCATCTCCTTGTACAGTAAGATGCTGCCTACCTGCCCATAGTAGGATTCACCCCTCTGATGTGTAATCTTTCCACGTTGCAGGTAAGGCGGTGTTCCTGGCCCGGGATAAGCACCACCTTGCGGACCTGAGTCACCTAATCCGTCATGAGGCCCCCTACTTGTTCCAGAAGTATGTACAGGAGTCTCATGGTCGGGACGTGCGAGTCATCGTAATCGGGGGGCGTGTC
>NC_134490.1:72132349-72193264 GCF_040206685.1 Ascaphus truei | reverse complement strand
CCAGCTCCCAGCTGGTCTTACTCCATTTATCCTACCTTCAAGCCTGTGCACACACTTCTGTTACCTTATACCTTCATACACCCTGCTGTATATATGGAGAGTGATCACTACAGCATGTAGCTGTCTTGCTGTGCACACAGCAATGTATTATAGGTCTTATAAACAGTGCATGGGTCACGTGCAGCTTTCCCTCGAAAAATAGCAGAAGTGCAACAAATAAATCTCATCAGCCCCTTATAACACGTTCTGCACAGTTTCTAAGATCAGTTTTATGCTTTTAGAAAATGTTGCAAGTGTACATCTGTGATGAATATGACATATCATACACACTGCCCTGGTGTTAAGAAATTGCCCTGGTAACATGTGGGACTGCACCCATAATTCTTCCCAGTCTGCTTTTCATTCCTCTGTCTCCCTTCTCAAGAAAAGCTGTTACAGCATTTACATGTGAATGGGGGGGGGGGGGGGGGGGTGGGGGCTTTTGGAGGGAGAGAGGAGGATTGTTTCTGTACTGGGAGTTACGTTACCATTGTATAGTCTGTCACTGCGGTCTCATGTGGCTCTGCATTGGAAAGGCAGGTGAGTTGTATCTGGGTTTTTCCCAACCATTGAGAGCCCAGAACAATCTGCTACAGGGCCCTTTGGCAGCAAAGGAGTCCAAATAAACCCACCTGTGCAAGAAGGGTGCAATGGCATCTCCCCAAATTATTCTCGTCAATTTTCTACCTCCTTCCCATAAACCAATTTTACTGATAAAATGGGGGGTTCAAACATGCAGGGGCTGCTTCCCGCCCGCAGCCTGTCTCATTCCTACGTCCTCCCCAACCAATCCCACGGCCTCCTATATAGAAACCCACACACTACAGAGTGAACCAGGAGTCTTGTGAAGTCAGAAACCCCTCTCCCCCCCACTCCTCCATCACAGCGTTAAAGGTTTTTGTTATTATTTTTTTTTTTTTTAAACTTATTTAAGCCAACAGCCAAAAAAAGAAAAAAAAATCCGGAATGTAATAAAATGTCAACTATGAATTGAAACAAGTCTGCTTGCTAATTTCTTTAATAGTGTATTATTCATGGTATAAAGGCAGCGTCATACAATTATGGGGTGTGTAGGTTGAAGAGCAACTCCATACAATCAACTGTGTTTTTGTGTGTATAATGTAGATATAAGAAGGTTGTATATATTTATTAGAGTCATATATTTATTTTTTCAGATTGAGGAGGTCCCCATTTGATGAGAGTACTTGTCCTGGAGAACATTGACTGCTGGGGTCTGCTTTGCTTTGGCAGTGAATAGAAAGTTGCAATGTGATAGGGATGTACCTTTTCATTTTTTTGCCCCCACAGACGGCTCTAATTTTTGTTTTGGTACGGTAAAGGGTCTTAATTTGTTGACAACAGAGGGACCCTGGCGTTGATTTGACTTGTGTGCATTGACATGGGTATTCAAAGAACCAAAGTCATCAAGTAGAAAGGCTAAAATGTATGGATTCAATGTTGAAGATTTAGAGCATATTGATTAGAGGGTTATAGCTTTTCTTTTCTTCGCCCCAGAACTGCAAGGGCTGAGTTGTGCGATTGAATTGCTGTTTTGGTCCAAGTGAAGTTAGATTAAGTGTGGCGATATAACCAGGAGGAGTTGAAACATAGAAAGGGAATCCAGGTAGTTAATTTAGTTCACTAATCTGTCGATATTTAATAGTCCACAGTTGCAATAATGAGCAGGGTTGAGTGCCATTTAGCACTGAGTGCACAGCTTGCCACATGTGTGTGCACTCGGAGCAGCCGCTCCGTGGAGCATAGTTCTGGTAAGTTGGCGTTTATTGTTCACTGAGCAGGCCCTGGCTGGGACTAGTCGTGCAGAGGTGAGATATGAATGAGGACCAGGAATAGGTAGCTAGCAGGGTTACACTTAGGCTGCGACCATAGTGCAGGAGATGCTCGCTGGCGCTGAAAATGTATGTATAGTGAGCGTGTGCACAAGCGTGACGGGGAGACCGGTGCTTCACACAACAAGCGAGTTTGAATTTCCCGCACGACGGCCGGGTCACGGCCGCGCCCCCTGACGAGCCTCTGCCGCCTCTGCCTGCAGGACAGGAAATTGCATGCGCACGCCTGCTTCTACTATAGCCGAGGCCTAAGTATGGTGGAAGAGGCAGTCCAGACCTGAGCTGACTCATCTCAATAGATTTGCCAGATAGTGACGATATTGGGGAATTAAGGGCAGGGGTGGCAAGGCTGGGGAGACAGATTCCTCTAGCATCCAGGGGAATAGTCCCTCCAGGACAGAGGACAATAGATACTTGAGACCTAGGCAGGTTGTCGTAGGGTATGCAATCTTGCCACAACGGCATATACCAAGGGTGTGCAAAGTCTTCTCCATGTTCCCTTCCCCCTGCTCGGCTCCTGCATCATTTTGCCATGCCAATGTGCCGTCACCTGCCATGGCGACGCGTCACTGGAAAGTTGAATGTAAAGCTAGAGGCCTCGCCCGATCCCTGGCATTTTATTTAAATGCCTTCGGGGAAGCGCGAGGCCTCGTGTCACTGCTGTGCCCCCTCTTCCACACCCAGAAAATCTTGGGGGCATGCTCCCCAGTCTGCGCACCCCTGGCATATACCAAGGTTTGGCACACTTTGGATCAGGTAGACAAATTGTTGGAAGGGGCTGGGAATGACCCACTGGTCTTGGTACAGGTCGGCACCAATAATAAAGTTAGAGAAAGATGGAGGGTCCTAAAAAAAAAAATTTTTTGTGGATCTAAGCGGCAAGGAGCTCCAAGGTAGTATTTCAGAAATGCTGCCAGTGGTACGTGCTAACCCATGGAGGCAGTTGGAGCTTAGGAAAGTTAATGCATGGCTGAGGATTGGTGCAGGAAGGAGGGATTTGGGTTTTTAGAGCACATAGTCTGAGAGGTACTAATCTTTTAAAGTAGGGAGTCCTGTACTAGGGCAGAGGATATTAAACAGGTTGGCAGAGATTTTAAACTAGGAATGAGGGGAGCGGAAGAAACTAGGTAATTGACTACTTTTCTCCAAACATTTGGGAGTTGTGACTGTATAAATGACAGAAAAATAAAAACTACATAGGGTAGTAACTTTTAGGCAGTATTGAAATACTTCTTGATAAAGCACTGTGTTGTGTGAAACCCGTAGCAGGGTTCACACATTCTTTGTAATGTTGGTTAGACAATAAATATTTTTCAATTTTTTTCTGTCTCCCAGGGCAGTGCGCTACTTTGTGTATTTTTTTTCCAAATATTAAAAGATGATGGGTCTTCAATAATCCTACTCACACTTTGGACAATAACATTAAGCGTCTCCAAATCTGTGGCAGATGTTGTGGTAAGTATTGATGTGGTTGTCTGGTGTACTCGAAAGATAAGAGAAGACAATGTGTCGAACAAACTAATTCCCACGTGAACCCCTGATTACATCAAAATGTATCACAGGCAGTACGGTAATTGTCCTGAGAGCCGTGTGTGCTGCAGTCTCAATGCAGCTCTCTGCATCCAGTGCAGCAGCGTCCGCCTCTGTTCTCCCAAGTCCTGTCGCATCAGTTCCGGTTCTGTCCAGGAGGGGGCTGGTGCTAAGAGTCCTTGGTTATCACCGAGTAGGCTCCAAACGCACACTTCGTGATTCACAAGATTCGCTTCATTGAGCGAAACATGTAGAGCGAGTTTGGAGTCTATTCGGTGATACCTAAGGACCCAGAGCACCAGCTCCCTCCCGTCGGACTACAACCGGAAGTGACGCGACAGGACTTGGGAGAACACAGAGGCGGGCGCTGGATGCAGAGAGCGGTGGTGAGAGCAGCACACGGCTCTCACGACAATTCCCTTACTACTTGTGATGCATCAACATTTTGTAAGCCTTGAATTGGGTTCATGTGGGAAGTAAATAGTTTGCTCGATCTACACTTGTATTGACTTCTCTTGTCTTTTGAGCACACCAGAAAACCACATCATCAATACTTACCACATCTGCCACAGTTTTGGAGACGCTTAATGTTATTGTCCAAAGTGCGAGTAGGATTATAGAAGACCCATCATCTTTCAATATTGCCTTAACGTTGGTACCCTGTCTTATTTTTATTTTTTCCCTCCTGTCATTTATACAGCCTCCACTCCCTTAAGTGTTTGGAGAAATGTGTATGACGTAGACTTGCGAAACAGTCTACTAAGGGTGGAGTAGAGACCTATTTGTGACCTAAATTTTTTTTTTTCTTTCTATTCACTGCGATTGGATTTATGAGCACTTATCACTAAGATACACATTTACTGGGGAGTTAAGAACGCCACTAAGTTGTTTTTTTTTTTTTTTTTTGAGAGGCAGATTTTAGTAAATGTAGGAAGACTACAAGAAATAAATTAGGATGAAGTTCTTGCAGGTAAATATACAGAAGACAAGTGGGCAGTCTTTCAAATATTGTTTGAAAATTACACATGGATGTATACGCCTGGTAACAAATATATATATATATATATATATATTAAAAAAAAAAGACAATGTGGCTAAGCAAAGTGGTAGCAGAAGAAATGGAAGGCTTTGAGATTCTTAAATCGGGAGTGGTACAGGTATCGTAGCATAGAGAATGTAAGAAAGTGTCAACCGGGCAATCGAATTAGCAAAAATTGAAAACCAAGAAAGGAGATTGTAATAGTAAGTAATAACTGATTAGAAAATAAAATATAGAACCCCTTTCAGTGTGAGATTGGCAGGCAAATTATTGGAGATCAGGAGGCGAAGGTTTTAAATTACTTGCCAAGGAAGTATTGTAATTTGCCAAAATATAACAACCTCCAATATTAAGTAACATGTTAATGGGAAGTGCAAAGACTGCTTGATAAATGGAAGATAAACAAAGCACATGGCCCCGATGGTATGCATCCAAGGGTTCTTAAGGAGCGAAGTTCAGTTGTAGTCTAACCATTTTATTTAAAATTCAAGGACTCCCATTTCCACAGGCTCCGTATCACAAGATTGGCGTGAAGCAGACGTGATGCCTATATTTAAAAAGAGCTAGATCACAACCAGGGAATTACAGACCTACAAGCCTGACATCAATAGTGGGGTAGCTACTTGAAGGTTTAGGAAGGGATGATATTCAGGAATATCTAATGGATAACATTTGTTGTAATAGCATGGATTTATGAGAGTGGTCATGCCAAACTAACCTTGTTGGTTTCTTTTGAGCGGATAAGTAGGAATTTAGACCACGGTAATGCAGTTGGTGTGGTAAACTTAGATTTTGCAAAGGCTTTTGATAGAGTGCCACAAATATTTGCATCTTGTTTAAAGATATACAACAGTGTTTTGTCATAAACGGAACCTTTTCAGGTTTGGCTAACATAAGTGGAGTACCTCAAAATTTGGTACTGGGGCCACTGCTTTTTAACATGAGGTTATCCTAGAGAGAAAATTCTCCATCTTTTGTTGATTAATTATATAAGGTAGTAAAATCAGAGCAGGATGTAATATCTTTACAGAATGATTTGGATTAACTGGAAACTTGGGCAGGTAAATGGCAGATAAGGTTTAATATAACTAAATGTAAGTTTATGCATTTGGGAAGCAAGAATAAGCAGGCTACTTACAAATTAAATGGTTCAAAATTAGGTCAATTGTTGGTGGTGAAGGATTTAGGAGAGCTTGTAGATAGCAGGCTTAGCAATGGTCAATGTCAGGCTGTAGCAGCAAAGACAACAAGATATCTTGCATAAAACGGGATATGGATGGAAGGGAAGAAAGTACACACTTGCCACTGTATAAATCATTAGACAACACCTTGAGTATGGCGTACAATGTTGGGCACCACTCCAGAAAAAATATACAATTGAACAAGCAAAAGTACAAAGAAAAGTCACCACATTAATAAAGGCGAGGAAAGTTCTGATTTATGAGGAGGGGCAGCTAAATTAGAGTTGTTTACATTAGAAAGGAGGTGCCTAAGAGGGAATATTATAACTGCATACAAATATATTCCGGGTCAATATAAGGAACTTTTAATAGGACTTTTTATCCCAAGGGCAGGACAAATGACATTGGGTCATCCCTTTTAAGACTGGAGAAAAGGTGATTTTACTAGCATCAAAATAAAAGGTTCTTTACATTAAGGGCAGTTAAAATGTAGAATTCCTTACTCATGGAGACTTAACAGATACAGGCCTCTTTTTAGAAATGTATACAGGGGTATACCAAACAAGTAAACAAGCAAAATCTGATTAGCCATTACTGGAGTCAGTAAGGAATTTACTTTTCCCCTAATGAGACATTATTGGATAATTAGAGGAAAAGTAAATTCCTTCCTGACTCCAGTAGAGAGTCATTGTTACATAGTAGATGAGGTTGAAAAAAAAGACTTATGTCCAAGTTCAACCTATTCTAAAATTTAGACAACCGATACTTTATCCTATATCTATACTCCCTTTATTGATCCAGAGGAAGGCAAACAAAAAACCCCAGTGTCATGTCATATCCAATGAAATCTCATAAGGGGAAAAATAAATTCCTTCCTGACTCCAAGAATTGACAATCGGATTATTCCCTGGATCAACATTCTTCCCATGTATAATTATTTGGTGTATCCCTGTATAACTTTTCTTTCTAAAAAGATGTCCAACCTTTTTTTTTTTTTAACAAATCTATTGTATCTGCCATCACAGTCTCCATGGGTAATGCATTCCACATTTTAACTGCCCTTACTGTAAAGAACCTTTTCCTTTGTTGCTGGTGAAATCTCCTTTCCTCCAACCTTAAGGGATACCCCAGAGTCCTTTGTACTGCCCTTGGGAGGAATAGTTCTTTTGAAAGCTCCCTGTACTGTCCCTGAATATATTTGTTTATAGTTATCATATCGCCTCTTTTCTAATGTAAATAAATCTAATTTAGCTAGCCTCTCATAAGTTAGATTGTCCATCCCCTTTATTAATTTGGTGGCTATGCGCTGAACACTCTAGTTCCGTAATGTATTTTCTAAGGAGTGGTGCCCAAAATTGTACTCCATATTAAAGGTGTGGTCTTACTAATGCTTTGTAAAGGGGCATAATTATGTTTACTTCCCTTCCATCAATTGCCTGTTTAATGCTAGACAAGATCTTGTTTGCCTTTGCAGCTACTGCATGACTTTGGGCACTATTGCTAAGCCTGCTGTTTCCAATCACTCCTAAATCCTTCTCCATCACGGATTCCCCTAATATATCCACATTTAACTTGTAAGTCGCCTGTTTATTCTTGCTTCCCAAATGCATAACTTTACATTTATCTGTATTAAACCTCATCTTCCAAATACCTGCCCAAGTTTCCAGTCTCTCCAAGTCCTTCAGGAGAGAAATTACATCCTGCTCTGATTCTACTACCTTACACAATTTAGTATCAGCAAAGATGGAGACTTTGCTCTCTATGCCAACCTCAAGGTCATTAATAAACAAGTTAAAAAGCAGGGGTACCGGTCCCTGAGGTACTCCACTCACGACCTTAGCCCAGCCTGAAAAAGTTCCATTTATGACAACCCTCTGTTGTCTACCCTTCAACCAGTTTTCAATCCAGGTGCATATATTTTTACTTAGTCCAATTCGCCTTATTTTGTATACCAACCTCGTGTGGAACCGTATCAAAAGCCTTTACAAAATCTAAGTAGACCACATCAACTGCACTACCCTGGTCTAAATTCCTTCTTACCTCCTCAAAGAAACGAATAAGGTTAGGGTGGCATGACCTATCCTTCATAAATCCATGTTGACTATTACTAATAACTTTGTTTTCCATTAGGTATTCCTGAATATTATCCTGTATTAAACCTTCAAGTAACTTCCCCAATATTGAAGTCCGGCTTACAGGTCTGTAATTCCCCGGTTGTGATCTAGCTCCCTTTTTTAAATATAGGCACCACATCTCCTTTATGCCAACCTTGTGGTACTGAGCCTGTGGCAATGGAGTCCCTGAATATTAAATATAATGGTTTGGCTATTACTGAGCTTAACTCCTTGAGAACTCTTGGATGTACTGTATGCCATCGGGGCCAGGTGCCTTATTTACTTTAATTTTTTCAAGCTGCCTATGAACTTCTTCCTCAGTTAATCAATTGTTGATTAATATGGAGGTTGTGGCTTTCTCCTGCAGCGCTACAATTGACGTTGAGTCCATTATTGGATAATGTTTCACTGGTGTTTTTGTTTGCCTTCCTCTGGATCAATATACTGTAAATGCAAATAAAGGATGAGTATCTGTTGTCTAAGTTTCACATAGGTTGAACCCAATGCTCATGTCCTTTTTTTTTTTTTTTTTCTCCCAGCCTCCTCTACTGTGTAACTAAAGTAATCCGGTTTATACACTATCCCTGTCTGTCAAAGGATCATCTAGGGGGGAGATTTATGAAGGTCCGTTGGGGGCTAGTGCAACCTATCCAATGTTAACTACCCTTTTAAGTCGAGGGTGGTTAACCTGCAACAGACCTTCGTAAATCTCCTCTCCCCCCTCCCCTATGAGAGTAGAAGGTTATTTAATGAGCATTAAAACACAAATTGTAGATAAAGGCACTAAAACTCCTGCCAAGTTACAAGCCTGAACAAGACAACCTTCAAAGATTATTAATGACTTAAGAGTAGACAACAAAGCAGTTGGATGCTCATTGTGAAGAGAATAAGTAGGAGCGAGAGGGAGGTAATAATTTAACTTTATATGTCACTGGTAAAATCTAATTAAGGGGTTTATTCTATATACGCCAAAGTGCCCCGGCCGGAAACCGTTAAAGCCCGTAAAATATTCAGTTGTTCAGGCCATATCTCCCACATAGGTAGGTGATGGAAGGCACTTTAGTGTGTTGACCAAGAATGAAGAGTCGTGAACCGTTCTGGAAGCATCATATCCAGATAAATAGAACACATGCTACGAAGAACAGCAACCCAACTAGTGGATAGTTTTAGCATAATCCAGAAAGATTGGATCAGGGGTGCTCAATGTTTTTCAGGCTATCCCAGCGTCAACACAGGTGGCTCAGTCTGCAAACCTGACCTGTTAAGGGGGACTGAGGATTGGAGTAGAGTACCCCTGGACTAGAGGACCTCAGTGTATACAGTCTGGAAGGAAAGATATATTTGTTAGATTCATGGAACAGTCTCTTTGCTGGGATAGGGGCGGTTAAAACAGCACACATTTAAATGTGGGGGATAGACACAAATGGATCCTAAGTATGGAAAGAGGCCGTGCAACAAATGAGGTTTGAGACTTCACAGCATATTAAAAAATGGGCAGATTAAGAGGGTCAAATTCTCACAATCTGGTGGCCTTTTATTAACAAATATTTGTTTTGGATTAACACTTCATTGACAAGCACTCCCCCCCACCCCGAGGCACAGGCAGGAGAACGGGTTCGTGATCATTTTCCATAGAAACAAAACCAGCCAAATTCTTAATGATTGCTACATTTGGTTAAGGAAGACTATTAGAGGGTGTTTTTTGTTTGGCTGGGGGGCTGGTCGGGTGACAATAACAAAATTAAGGTTTTCAAAATGTACCAGTAATTCTGATTGGCTGCGCCTGCAATAAGGAAATCGTTTCTAATATCTGGCCAAAGAGTTTACAATCTCAGGAACTGTACAGGACAGTTAAGTCCAGCACGGGAGGGGGAAGGGAAGGGGCGTTTTTGCTATTTGCCCTTTGGGGGCATTCACAATTTAGCTCAACATTGTAGGCACTAAACAATATAACAGGTGACACCCATCCCTCACCCACGCACCCCACTGTAGGGCTTGCTGTATAGCACCCTTAATTGTCCCCAAACTCCGGTTATTCCAGAGGGGTCAGGAATGCTGTTATTTGCGTGTTGTTATTTTGATGACGGTCTTGGCTGTGAATAGGTTCAATAAAATGTGTATTTAAGGTTAATAACATTAGAATAAATATTATTAGAAAATCCTTCTGCCAAGTCCTGATACAGATTTCAGAGGCAGTGCCTGGGTGCACAATTCCCCAAAGAACCATTCCAATGGGGAGGTGAATATTTAGCACCGGAGGGGTGGGTGGAGGTGTGGCTCTCACTCCGCAGCGGCTAATTCCTCCACCCGCCTCTTCCCTCCACCCCCCCCCCCCCCCCAAAGATAAAATTCCTGGGGGGGGGGGGGGAGAGAAAGGAGAGGGTGTAAGAGGAAGAGTGAGGAAAAAGGGGAGGATGATAGCGAGGGGGGGGGACATACATAGATGGGAGAGGATTGTGGGAGGGGGAGAGAAATAGAAAGGGTTGGGTGAGAGCAAGGTGGTGTGTGAGGGGGAGTGCAAGAGAAAGATGGGGGGAGACACACAAGGCCATCCCGGTGGAAACTAGATTTGTTTTAAATGTATTTTATATGGGGGCCTTTTAAAAAAAATATTTGCAGGGACCCCAGACATTTTTCGTTACGCCACTGGTTAGCTACACTAAGATACATAGGCTTTTAGCGTGGCTGGTTCATATTAGAGTGGGAAGGGGGTTAATTGCTCTGGATTGGTTTTTGTTATTCTGTCCCTTTGATGTTCCTAATATTAGGGCTACTCCCCCCAGTTTGCACTCCGTTTTGTGCTTGCAGTGAGCTGGAACCTCTCGCAGGCCAGCACTGTACTACAACGTGAGCCAGGTAAACCCCAAACCAGTGTCCCTGCTTCCCAAATACTGAGGTATTCTTCCCGAGTCTCGCCTCTTTATCTCGTTCAGAGGCTCCTGCAGTCCTGCTGGGTACTGTCCCTGTGGCACTCCCAGGGCAGCAAGGCACATAAAGGATCCACCTGGTGGGCCCCTTGTGATCAGTGGCAGAATAGGTAGCACAGTGTTAGTGCAAAGGGCAGAAACAGTAAATAGTGTCTGTGAAATAAACCAATCACAATGCTCCATACCATGCAGCAAAGTGCACAGGCCTCGTCACCTCACCGCAGAGCATACATTGCAGTTTCAGACCCCATCTGACTAGTTTAGACTGTAGCCATGGAGGAATAATATAGCAATATAATATGCAGAGCAATATAATTCAAAACAGTATAATATGCAGAGCATTGCTCTGCAGGACCTTCTGCCAGCACAGGGGTTATAAGCAGTGCTGAGTCCAGGCGGCTGAACTCACATATCCTATATGCACCCCATTGTGTAGACTGGGGGGAGGGGAGTAAGGTAAAGGAGTACGGATCCTGTACACTTGGGGATGATGCTCAGGTGTTACTGGTCCTGTAGACCAGGGTAGAAGTTAAGAGGTTACAAGTCCTCTAGTTTAAGCTGAAAGGTTAAGGGGTTACTGGTCCTGTAGACTAGTGAGTGAGGTTAAGGGGTTACTGGTCCTGTAGACTAGTGAGTGAGGTTAAGGGGTTACTGGTCCTGAAGACTACTGAGTGAGGTTAAGTGGGTACTAGTCCTGTAGCTTAGTGGGAGAGTTTAAGAGGTTACTGGTTCTGTAGACTGGGGCAAATGGTAAGGGGTTACTGGTCCTGTAGACTGGGAGTGAGGTTAAGGGGTTACTGGTCCTGTAGACGGTTGGGGTGAGATTAGGGGGTTATATTTGCCTTGTAGACTGGGGTAGATGGTAAGGGGTTACTGGTCCTGTAAAGAGGGAAATAGATAAATAGGTTATTTTTAGAATCTTTTTCTAATGAAGGACAAGGAATCGTTATGAAACCCAAACATTTGGAGGAAAGAGAGGCCTTGAGCTGTCGCCTGTGAGGCAAACACAGCAACACACACAGAGCAGGGAGCACAGGGAGTCACACACACACAAACAGAACAGGGAGCACGGGGAGTCACACACAGAGCAGGGAGTCACACAGAGCAGGGAGCACAGGGAGTCACACACAGAGCAGGGAGCACAGAGTCACACACAGAGCAGGGAGCACAGGGAGTCACACAGAGCAGGGAGCACAGGGAGTCACACACAGAGCAGTGAGCACGGAGAGTCACACACAGAGCAGGGAGCACAGGGAGTCACACACAGAGCAGGGAGCACAGGGAGTCATACACAGAGCAGTGAGCACAGGGAGTCACACAGAGCAGGGAGCACAGGGAGTCATACACACAGAGCAGGGAGCACAGGGAGTCACACACAGAGCAGTGAGCACGGAGTCACACACAGAGCAGGGAGCACAGCGTGTCACACAGTGCAGGGAGTCACACACAGCAGGGAGCACAGCGTGTCCCACAGTGCAGGGTGTCACACACAGAGCAGGGAGCACAGGGTGTCACACACACAGAGCAGGGAGCACAGGGTGTCACACACACAGCAGGGAGCACAGGGAGTCACACACACACAAACAGAACAGGGAGCACGGGGAGTCACACACAGAGCAGGGAGTCACACAGAGCAGGGAGCACAGGGAGTCACACACAGAGCAGGGAGCACAGAGTCACACACAGAGCAGGGAGCACAGGGAGTCACACAGAGCAGGGAGCACAGGGAGTCACACACAGAGCAGTGAGCACGGAGAGTCACACACAGAGCAGGGAGCACAGGGAGTCACACACAGAGCAGGGAGCACAGGGAGTCATACACAGAGCAGTGAGCACAGGGAGTCACACAGAGCAGGGAGCACAGGGAGTCATACACACAGAGCAGGGAGCACAGGGAGTCACACACAGAGCAGTGAGCACGGAGTCACACACAGAGCAGGGAGCACAGCGTGTCACACAGTGCAGGGAGTCACACACAGCAGGGAGCACAGCGTGTCCCACAGTGCAGGGTGTCACACACAGAGCAGGGAGCACAGGGTGTCACACACACAGAGCAGGGAGCACAGGGTGTCACACACACAGCAGGGAGCACAGGGAGTCACACACAGAGCAGGGAGCACAGGGAGTCACACAGAGCAGGGAGCATAGGGAGTCCCCACAGAACAGGGAGCACAGGTAGTCACACACACACACAGCAGGGAGCACAGGGAGTCACACACAGAGCAGGGAGCACAGGGAGTCCCCACAGAACAGGGAGCACAGGGAGTCACACACACAGCAGGGAGCACAGGGTGCCACACACAGAGCAGGGAGTCCCCACAGAACAGGGAGCACAGGGAGTCACACACAGCAGGGAGCACAGGGTGTCACACACAGAGCAGGGAGTCACACACACAGCAGGGAGCACAGGGTGTCACACACAGAGCAGGGAGCACAGGGTGTCACACACACAGCAGGGAGCACAGGGAGTCACACACACAGCAGGGAGCACAGGGTGTCACACACAGAGCAGGGAGCACAGGGAGTCACACACACAGCAGGGAGCACAGGGTGTCACACACAGAGCAGGGAGCACAGGGTGTCACACACACAGCAGGGAGCACAGGGTGTCACACACAGAGCAGGGAGCACAGGGAGTCACACACAGAGCAGGGAGCACAGGGTGTCACACACAGCAGGGAGCACAGGGTGTCACACACAGAGCAGGGAGCACAGGGAGTCACACACAGAGCAGGGAGCACAGGGAGTCACACACAGAGCAGTTAGCACAGGGTGTCACACACAGCAGGGAGCACAGGGAGTCACACACAGAGCAGGGAGCACAGGGAGTCACACACAGAGCAGGGAGCACAGGGAGTCACACACAGAGCAGGGAGCACAGGGAGTCACACACACCTGCTGCTGGTTTATCTCCTCAGAGTAATCTGTTCTGGTCTAATAGGATCCCGGCTAATCTCCCCGCAGACAGTCGCCTGCCCATCCTGCACCAAACATTAAGAGTCAGCGCCGGTGGTGACGGGCTCACTCACTGTCAGGGCAAGCTGCACATGACTTGTGTCAATGTTAAACTGTGATGTTGCACGAGGGAGCACACAGTCCCACTGCTTAATACCCAAACTTACCTCCACTAGATCTGTTAGACATCTCTCCCTTTCTGCTGCTGAAAGTCAGTGACCAAACTATCCTACCCTTATTCATAAGATCAGACTCTCCTGCATACATACATACACTTTATTTGTCATTTTGCTCACTGGTTTAGCTGGCATTAAAATCTTGCAGCAGGTTTGGAATATACCACATGGATAAGTCCTGTCTGTACGATTTCTTATGGTGTTATTACATAGGGTGCTAGCTGCCCTCAGCCTGACCCCCAGCCGCCTGTCCCTGCCTGGGGCACATTCGTTGAATTCAGGGGCTTCCTCTGCCGTCTCAAGCATTTTTCTTTCTTAAACCACAAAAAACTTCCAAGAAAAGTTTTGTAATTCCCTGAGCATCTCCCTCATCGCATATACCCGAGATGTGACCCCCCCCCCCAAGAGGGGTCTTCATTACTGATATGCCGCTCTGTCTGTTATCTTACTATATATTTCTGAAAGTGTCCTATGTGTCCGTGTCTGTATGTGTCTCCCTGTGTCCCTCCCCGTGTCCCTAGCGGCAATCTCATTGGGCCTTGGGCCAGGCCAATGAGATTGCTCCCTTGGCCCGCCCGCCCCCGCACACCTCTCATTGGCCTGAGGCGGAGTGAAGGACACACACACACACACACACACACACACACAAGGGAGGGGGGGTGTTACATACATTAGCGGGGCTCACAGTGTTAGCAGCACATCTCCCGCTCTCTTACCTGCCGGTCCCGGAGGCTCCACCTCTTCCTCCGCCTCTCCCTGTTTCCCGCGCTTTCACCACCCCCCCCCCCCCCCGGCGCTGCTACAGTCAGCGGGGGAGCGGAGCGAGCGAGCGCGCGCCCGGGAGACACAGCGGGGGAGCGGCCACAACACGCTGCCTCCCGCCTCAGATCCACGTGGGAGCTGACGGACAGGTGAGTGAGCAGCCGGACGGGTGAGTGAGCGGCATTCACCTCCCCTCACCCCCCTTCACCTCCCCTCACCCCCCTTCACCTCCCCTCACCCCCCTTCACCTCCCCTCACGCCACTTCCCCTCCCTTCCACATCCCCTCCACCTCCCCTCCACCTCCCCCCCCTCCACCTCCCCCCCCTTCACCTCCCCTCCACCCCCCCTTCACCTCCCCTCCACCCCCCCTTCACTCCCCCTCCACCCCCCCTCCACCCCCCCTTCAGCCCCCCTTCACCCCCCCTCCATCCCCCCTTCACCTCCCCTCCACCTTCCTTCACCTCCCCTCCACCCCCCTTCACCTCCCCTCCACCTCCCCTCCACCCCCCCCTCCCCCCTTCACCTCCCCTCCACCCCCCCTTTCACCCCCCCTCCACCCCCCCTTCACCTCCCCCCCCTTCACCTCCCTTCACCTACCCTCCACCCCCCCTCCACCTCCCCTCCACCCCCCCCTCCACGATTTATAAATAATACTACCTATTACGGATTTACATCCCAGGCAACGCCGGGTATATCAGCTAGTACTGTATGTATGTTACAAGGCCAGTCTGTCTCTGTGCTTGTTACACGGTCTTTATCTCCATGTTACACTGTCTGCGTCCGTATCTTACACTGTCTGCATCTGTATTTCTATGTCACATTGTCTGTATCTTACACTGTCTTTATCTGGGCTGATCTTCTCTTCCCCATCTACCACATGCCATCTCTATCCCATCCCTTCACACCTTATCAGATCTTTTACTTCTGTAGGCTGCGGCCGCGCTGGCGCTCAACGCATGCGTGGCGGGTGTCCTGCGTCTGCTTGCGTGCGGGGGGGGGGGGAGGGGCGGCATTGCCGAATATTGAGCGAGCGGGAAAGTATAACATTTTTATTTACCTAAGCGCATCGCGTGTGTGCATCGCATGAGCGGGGACTTGCATATATATATATATTAGAGTGTTCGACAAACCTATACATTTGTTCGCCCCGGGCGAGTGGATTTAACCCCCGGGCGAGTAAATATTGGCCCAAGCAGCACACGTTTGGTACTAGGTGGCGAGTAGATTTTTTGGTGATTTGTCAACCACTGTATATATATATGCAAGTCACCTCGCCAAGCACCGCCCGCTCAGCGCTAGCGGGGCCGCAGCCTTAGGCACGCTCTATAGTGCCGCGCGCGCGCGGAATTTTAGTTGGCTGACGTGAGTCAGCCTTCTACAGTATATGAGGGCCGCACACCCGCACGGAGAGGGGAGCCAACAGGGAGCGGGGAAGACGGGGAAAATAATATTTTCGCGCCGCGACCGGCGCTAAATGTATGTATATATGAGTGTGTGTGTGTGTATATATATATGTAGTCTTGGTCCTGGGTGGGAAGTGAGCGATTGGAACAGGAAACACACCGAAAAAGATAAAAAAATAAAAACAATAATAGTGCAGTATGTCAATACAATCAGGAGTATGTATGGTATCTTGGCTCTGTAGAAATTCCTACTTACAACAAGTGGAATATAAATAGGCAGTGTTCTGACTCTGTCAGTGTAGATGAAGTTACATTTCCAGCAAAGGAAAAGGATTCAGGATCAGGGAAACTTCAAACGGAGATCATGTAGGTATGGTGTACTCGAATCCAAACAGGGTAGAGTGTGCATGGAAGATAAAAACGGACCAATGGTATAGATCGCAAAAACACTTTTATCACACACAAAAGATAAGTAGGTAATGTACTTACAATAAGTACATATTACATGTACATATCAAGGTTTCGTGAGGCAGTAGAGTGCTGGTCCTAGATGGTAAGTCACTCCCGTCTTCCCTCAACTCCAAACTCGCCGCCGGTGGATGGCGTCTGACGTCACTTTCGGTAAACGGGTGACGACATCCGGCTGGAGGCAAAGGGGACGGACAGCAAAGGAACGGCAGCAACTTCAGGCGTCTTCACTTAGTGGGCAGCTGCAGCAGACTGACAAGCTCTACGCGTTTCGCTGTTTAAACAGCTTCCTCAGGAGCAGATTAACTTCCCCTATGGGTGGGTCCTTACTTATAGTGTGAGTGATTGAAATCTAATCACATCTAAATCAACATGGACAATTATATAATTAATCAATTAACACGCAGGCTAGCCAAAAGAGGCACATAACTCTGCGGTCCAAATACACACTGTGAAAATTTTTATTCAAAAAACATACAGTAACTAAATAATGTAAAAACAAATGCACACATATAAAATGGCTTAAAAACATAAAAATGTGACACATTATTAATGGGGATGACGCAATGGGAGGAGAGAGAGAGAGAGGGAACAAAAAAACAGGCATTAGTGGAAATAGATTAGAAGCATATTTACGTGGTGGACATGTAAGTGGTTAAAAAATGTTTTCTAAAAACTGGGCAAGGAGAGCAAACAAATAGCAGGAAAAATACAAGTAATTTATATATGTATGCATGTGTATGTATGTATGTATTTGTGAGTCTGCACAAAGTTAATAAATATTTTATTTTTACCAATTGTTTTTTTTTTTTTTAAATAAATATTAAAACACACACACACACACACACACACACACACACACACACACACACACACACACACACACACACACACACACACACACACACACACACACACACACACACACACACACACACACACACACACACACACACACACACACACACACACACACTACCTTCCCAGTATACTGTCCCTCACTATATTTACGCAAAGCATGCGGCACGTGCACGCACGTTCGCATAGGCACGCACGGCCGCATGCTCTATATAACAGCCCTTAGTCCCCACGCTCACCCACATCTTGAATTCCTCCCTGACCTCTGGCACTTTTCCCTCTTCCTTAAAAGCAGCCGTCCAAGCTCCCGTTTTGTTTTCTTCCATTTAATATGTGCATCAATACAATCCACACAATGATTAGTAATTAGCGAAGTTGGTGATCGATCCGTTCTCCTGTGATCAATCGGCGAAGATTCAGCGTGGGGGTTCACTAAACGGCTGTCAGTGCAGCACAAGAGGACCAAAGATGCAAAGTTCAGTGGGGAAGATCACGTGACCAGGCAGTCACTAGATACAATTGGTGCAATGCTAGAGAGGGGGCAGGGATCAAAAAGGGGTGTGCCTAGAGCCTGTTTCAGAAGAGGAAGGGGATGTGACTCTGTAAATGGTTGCTATAGAAATAAAAAATACTTGTTACATTACATAAAAAATGTCATTCAGAGTTGTTGTTTTTTAATGCTACAAGTATTTTCTCATAGTACAGAACTGATTTATTAAAAAAAAAAAAAAACAGCGGTAGGATATTGCTTGGTCTGCAGCTTTAAGCTTGCAGTGCTCACACCTATTCTCAAAAACACCCAAGAACCTACGTGCCTTACCAACTACCACCCTGTATCCCACCTGCCGTCTGCCTCCACATTGCTAGAACGTCTCATGCTCTCCCATATGATCAACCTTCTTAATTCCCATGACCTCCTGGACCCTTTACAACCTGGCTTGCGTACAGATCACTCAACTGAGACTGTGCTCAGAAAAGTAGCCAATGATCTACATGAAGTTAAATCCAGAGGTCACTTTTCCCCTACGAATCCTACTCCATCTCTCTGCTTGTGATACTGTCAATCACTGTCTCTTCCTGCATATTCTAAACTCTCTTGGTATCCGCAACAAAGCTATATTATCGTTCTCCTCTTACCTCTCTCTTCGCACATTTTCTGTCTCTGTTGTTAACGTGTCTTAGGGCTGTTATATAGAGCATGCGGCCGTGCGTGCCTATGCGAACGCGCGTGCACGTGCCGCATGCTTTTCGGGAGTATACTGTGTTGTGTGTTTATGTATGTGTATGTGTATGTATATGGGTGTGTGTGTGTGTGTGTTTATGTGTAATTTATTATTTATTAAAAAGAAAAAATGTATTAGACTTGTGCAGACACACACACACACACACACACACACACACACACACACACACACACACACACACACACACACACACACACACACACACACACACACACATTTGAGTGCAATCAGCGGCGCGAAAAGATGAAATTCCTCATCTTCGCCGCTGTCTGTCGGCTCCCCTCTCCCTGCCGTTTGCACGCGCAGCCCTTGTATAGAAAGGCTGACTGACGTCAGCCAACTAAAAATCCACGCGCGCGCGCCCGGCACTATAGAACGTGCCTCAGTCTCCTGTTGATCTGTCTGTTGCTGTACGTCAGTGCTCTGTTCCTGTTCCTCTCTCCTTTTCTCTCTCTACACACTATCACTTGGGGACCTCATCAACTCTTTTGGCCTTAGGGGCAGATATACCTATGCACCCCTACCCTCACTCCTGCAGTCCAGTCCCATGGATATATCTATGCACCCCTACCCTCACTCCTGCAGTCCAGTCCCATGGATATATCTATGCACCCCTACCCTCACTCCTGCAGTCCAGTCCCATGGATATATCTATGCACCCCAACACTCACTCCTGCAGTCCAATCCCATGGCTCGTATTGCCTCCTGGCTATGTCCTTATGGATGGATGGTAGCCTTCAAAACCCACTTATCAAAGTTTTTTTTAGCAGTTATAAGCCAAAAATAGCTACAGCTATTCAGGAAGCCTCGATAAGTGGGTGGCGAAAGCATTTTATCGCCATTTTTGGCTCTCGCCCAAACACGCTACCAGGTGTGCAGCAATAAGCCCCTTATCGGCAGTTTTGGAAAATCATGCAATTCTAGTAGCCTCAATTAGAATGGCGATTTTATTCAAAATTCCTCTCGCCAGAAAAAGTTGGCGTGAAGCTGGTGAGAAGGCTGCGAGAGAGGGACTTAGAAAAAAAAATTCAATTTTCCTGCTTCAGATTGATGCCGGGGGTCTCCGGAGCTGATGCACATGAATACCCACACCGGAGACCCCCGGCATCAATCCCATGCCGCTACCCACCTGGTAGGTATAAACATCCACCAAGGGCCAAATACCACCTTCACCCACCGCCGCTACCCACAATAAACATTCATAAACACAACAACCCTGCTACCCACCTCCTCTACCCCCAACCAACCACCCCCCCAACAAATATGGATAATAGCTCATTTGCCCATTCAAAATCAAACATTATCCAGCCAGCATAAATAAAGTAAATAAAGCTTCTACTAACACTGCTATGATGAATACAATGAAATAAATACCTAACCATATCTGGGTAATAGTAATTTTGCCCATTACTGTACTGTATGTGTTTGGAGGAGGGGGGGGGGGGGGGTTGGGGGTAGTGGAGATGGGTAGTAGGGTTATTGTGTTTATTTTTGTTTCTCTGAGGTAGAGGGATTGGGTGAAGGGGGTAGTTGCCACAAGGGTGGATCTTTAGACCTACCAGGGAGGGGGACGTTGCGGGACTGGTTAACCCCTTCATTATCATAGCGGTTCCACTGCTATGGTAGTGAAGGGGTTAACCCCTCCCGCAACCTTCCCAGCAGGCCTAACCACCCACCCTGGGGCTACTAGTCCCTTCATCCGACCCCTCTTCCCCCAATAAACAGACTATTGAAGTTGAACCCTGCATTGCCTTAGCAGCTAGCCGCTAAGGTAATGAAGCTGTTTTAATACTAGTGTACGTGAGCAGGGCTTCTCTGGAGCAGAACCACATTGATATCAAGTCCGGGGACCCCCTGCTTCCCGAGATAAAGGCCCCGTTATGGGGTGTCGGTACTTCCTATGCATTTAAATGTCCCGGGACATTTCAACACATACAGTGGCGGCCGCCTTTAGCTTCCTGCGGCATTTTCGGCGCGAAATTCGAACTTGCGGCATGTTCCGTCCGTTTTAAGCACCGCGGGCGTTTTTCATTGTTTAGCCTATTGTTTAGCGCTATTAGCGCATCTAGCCATTCAGCGCTGAATGCAGCTGAACGCGTGGCATACGGGGAAATATCGGAGAGCAACTCGAGTATGTTGGAGGTTAAAAGGGGCCGCAGCAGTAGGAGATACTGGACCCCATAATGGGGCCTGTATCTCGGGAAGCAGGGGGTACCCGAACCTGAAATTAACGCGGTTCTGCTCGGTAGACCCCCTGCTCACGTACACTAGCATTAATATTGTTCTTAAAACCCTGCGTTCGCTGGCGAGATATGCGCTGGGAGAGACGGCTCCCTCTGTGCGGCTCTCTATGCAGCTGGGGGGCCAGTTCGCTGCATATCACACGGGTGAGATCTTTTGAGAGAGGCTGAGATCACATCGCTGCTCCTCGTAAGGTTTGGTCATTTTGCTATCGTATGTCTTCAGAGTCTTTCTGAATACCGTGATAACTAAACTCACAAAACCGGCGGCGAAACATGCCAAGCGAGAGTTTTTATGAAGGCTACTAGAATAGGCCCCAATATGTCTAAAACTGAGCTCCTCATTATTTCCCCATAAATCTGGCCTAAACCCCTCTTTTCCATCAAAGTAAATGGTACTACCATTTATACTGTCGCCAAAGCACGTTGCCTGGGAGTGACATTTGACTCTTCCCTTTCCATTTTCCATTCACAGTCGCAGCATGGCAAAAATGTGTTGCTTCTTCCTCCGCAATATTGCCAAGACACGCCCTTTCCCTTGTCAATCTACAGCTAAAACTCTAATGCCTGCCCGTATCCTTTCCCATCTGGATTATTGTAACATGCTGCTAATAGGCCTACCTGCCTCACAACTTTCTCCCCTGCAATCAATCCAACATTCGGCTACTAGAATAACTTCACTTTCTCCCAAAACAATATATTCACTCATCTCCTCCTTAAATCACTCTCCTGGTGTCCTACTAAGTTCTCCTCCTTACCTTTAAGGCTCTCCCCTCATCTGCTCCTTCCTACATATCAGCTTTCATCTCCTGCTATGTCCCAAATCGTCTCCACCCCTTTCACCTCTACAGCTCTCTCTCGCCTTAAACCCTTTTCCCTCACTGCACCTTATCTGTGGAAATCCCTCACACTCTGTATACGTCAAGCACCTTCTCTCCCCATCTTCAAGACAAACCTGAAAACCTGCCTCTTAAATGAAGCATCCAATAGTCTGGACTCATGGCTATTGTCCCACAGTCCCTCCTACCACCCATTGTGGCCAAGCACTGCCATCAGCGGCACTTATTCCCTCACCTGCTGTCTCTGTAAGTTTCACAACATACCACTTACATTGGAAGTTCTCTGGGGCAGGGATTTCGTTTCCTATTGTCTGAGTTTGTCGTAATTCCCTGCTCTGTATTGTCTTTGTAAAGCACTGAGTACACCGTGGGTGCTATATAAATGAAGATATACATACATGTTATATGGTCTGTCCCTCTGTATGTTGCACTGTGTCTGTATGTTACACTGTCTGTATCTCTGTCTGTTACACTGTCTGTATCTCTGTCTGTTACACTGTCTGTGTCTATGTCTGTTACACTGTCTGTATCTCTGTCTGTTACTCTGTCTGTGTCTATGTCTGTTACACTGTCTGTATCTCTGTCTGTTACTCTGTCTGTGTCTCTGTCTGTTACACTGTCTGTCTCTCTGGATGTTACACGGTCTGTGTCTCTGGATGTTACACGGTCTGTGTCTCTGGATGTTACACTGTCTGTGTCTCTGGATGTTACACTGTCTGTGTCTCTGTATGTTACACTGTCTGTGTCTCTGGATGTTACACTGTCTGTGTCTCTGGATGTTACACTGTCTGTGTCTCTGGATGTTACACGGTCTGTGTCTCTGGATGTTACACTGTCTGTGTCTCTGGATGTTACACTGTCTGTGTCTCTGGATGTTACACTGTCTGTGTCTCTGGATGTTACACGGTCTGTGTCTCTGTATGTTACACTGTCTGTGTCTCTGTATGTTACACTGTCTGTCTCTCTGGATGTTACACGGTCTGTGTCTCTGGATGTTACACGGTCTGTGTCTCTGTATGTTACACTGTCTGTGTCTCTGGATGTTACACGGTCTGTGTCTCTGTATGTTACACTGTCTGTCTCTCTGGATGTTACTCTGTCTGTGTCTCTGTCTGTTACACTGTCTGTCTCTCTGGATGTTACACGGTCTGTGTCTCTGGATGTTACACTGTCTGTGTCTCTCTGGATGTTACACGGTCTGTGTCTCTGGATGTTACACTGTCTGTGTCTCTGGATGTTACACTGTCTGTGTCTCTGGATGTTACACTGTCTGTGTCTCTGGATGTTACACGGTCTGTGTCTCTGTATGTTACACTGTCTGTGTCTCTGGATGTTACACGGTCTGTGTCTCTGGATGTTACACGGTCTGTGTCTCTGGATGTTACACTGTCTGTGTCTCTGGATGTTACACGGTCTGTGTCTCTGGATGTTACACGGTCTGTGTCTCTGGATATTACACTGTCTGTGTCTCTGTATGTTACACGGTCTGTGTCTCTGGATGTTACACTGTCTGTGTCTCTGGATGTTACACGGTCTGTGTCTCTGGATGTTACACGGTCTGTGTCTCTGGATATTACACTGTCTGTGTCTCTGTATGTTACACGGTCTGTGTCTCTGGATGTTACACTGTCTGTGTCTCTGGATGTTACACGGTCTGTATCTCTGGATGTTACACTGTCTGTGTCTCTGGATGTTACACGGTCTGTGTCTCTCTGTATGTTACACTGTCTGTGTCTCTCTGTCTGTTACACTGTCTGTGTCTCTGGATGTTACACGGTCTGTGTCTCTGGATGTTACACTGTCTGTGTCTCTCTGTCTGTTACACTGTCTGTCTCTCTGGATGTTACACGGTCTGTGTCTCTGGATGTTACACGGTCTGTGTCTCTGGATGTTACACGGTCTGTGTCTCTGGATGTTACACGGTCTGTGTCTCTGGATGTTACACTGTCTGTGTCTCTGGATGTTACACGGTCTGTGTCTCTGGATGTTACACGGTCTGTGTCTCTGGATGTTACACGGTCTGTGTCTCTGGATGTTACACGGTCTGTGTCTCTGTATGTTACACGGTCTGTGTCTCTGTATGTTACACGGTCTGTGTCTCTGGATGTTACACTGTCTGTGTCTCTGGATGTTACACTGTCTGTGTCTCTGGATGTTACACTGTCTGTGTCTCTGGATGTTACACTGTCTGTGTCTCTGGATGTTACACTGTCTGTGTCTCTGGATGTTACACGGTCTGTGTCTCTGGATGTTACACTGTCTGTCTCTCTGGATGTTACACTGTCTGTCTCTCTGTATGTTACACGGTCTGTGTCTCTGGATGTTACACGGTCTGTCTCTCTGTATGTTACACGGTCTGTGTCTCTCTGTCTGTTACACTGTCTGTGTCTCTCTGTATGTTACACTGTCTGTCTCTCTGTATGTTACACGGTCTGTGTCTCTGGATGTTACACGGTCTGTGTCTCTGGATGTTACACTGTCTGTCTCTCTGTATGTTACACGGTCTGTGTCTCTGGATGTTACACAGTCTGTGTCTCTGGATGTTACACGGTCTGTGTCTCTGGATGTTACACAGTCTGTGTCTCTGGATGTTACACGGTCTGTGTCTCTGGATGTTACACGGTCTGTGTCTCTGGATGTTACACTGTCTGTCTCTCTGTATGTTACACGGTCTGTGTCTCTGGATGTTACACAGTCTGTGTCTCTGGATGTTACACGGTCTGTGTCTCTGGATGTTACACAGTCTGTGTCTCTGGATGTTACACGGTCTGTGTCTCTGGATGTTACACAGTGTGGATGATTATGCTGTGACATATGCTGACATTTCTTGGTCTTGCGCCATGTAACATGTGGCAAGATTCTTGTCTCCACCCACAGGATACTCTGTCAAACATACAGACAGAGGGAGTTAACAGCACACATCCACATCCACCATCTTTATTGTGGGCAAAGCATTCTTACAGACTATAGGAAATAGCTGTGAAAATGAAATAACAGTCGTGCAGAAAAAAAGAGCTTCGTTCTCAGTATCTGTAACAGACAGAATAACTTGCTCTTACCCCGTTAGTTATTGCATACTAAATGTTTGTACTTTCATAATTGGTCTCCCTGATATAATCTGGGCTTAAGTTTTTAACGTTCATTTATTTTTTCCTTGCATTTTTATATACAGAATTTGGAGCAAGTTGGAGTTTTGCCTGAATCAAAGATGGCCGCAAGTGATATGCCACTTGACAACCATGTGGCACTCTTATTGTGTAAGACAAGAGCACCATCTCCTGGACAATTCATCCACCAATTAGATATTTTTTTTTTTTAGCCATTTCAAATTCATTTTGTTGCCGGCCCCTTTAGCACCGAAAGGGCAACATTATTCTAAATTATCTTTTTTTTTTTTTAAGTCTAAAATAATGGAGACTAAATCAATATACAGTGTTATTAGCAGTTTCGCAGGCCCATATGGCAGGAATGAGGTAATATCCCCTATTCTCAGACACAAAGCTACTAAAATCTCCATGGCAACATCTCATAAAGGGTCAGCTCAAAGAAGGCAGCCATCTTTAAATCTCCCAATTGTTAGTGCTCTGGTTTCTGAAACACAGGAAAACTGGAAAGGAGCAAAGTAACTTCAGGAAGGAAAAGATTTCAGGCAGATGTTACAGCAAAGTGTTCCACAGAATGATGTCTGGGTGCTGGGGTGCTGGGGTGCTCACTACAACTGACACCGCTGACAAATCACCCCCTATAAGAGCAGAGCTGTCAAGCGTTTGGTCCACTTACTAGTGACGTGTAAATCTTTTGGAACAGGCGATATGTTTACGAGGATGACTATAAACAGCAATCTCAATATACAATATATACTGTTATAATGTGCATACACAACATATACTGTAATAATGTGCATACACAATATATACTGTAATAATGTGCATACACAATATATACTGTAATAATGTGCATACACAATATATACTGTAACATGAATACACAATATATACACTGCAACGTTAATATACAATATATACTGTAATAATGTGCATACACAATATATACTATAACATGAATACACAATATATACTGTAATAATGTGCATACACAATATATACTATAACATGAATACACAATATATACTGTAATAATGTGCATACACAATATATACTATAACATGAATACACAATATATACTGTAATAATGTGCATACACAATATATACTATAACATGAATACAAGATATGTACTGGAACGTAAATATACAATATATACTGTAATGTGAATACACAATAGATACTGGCATGGGAATATACAATATATACACTGTAACGTGAATATACAATATATACTGTAACGTGTGTATCCCTCCTTGCCCGGCTCTGAAGGAGTTTACATTAAATTGAACTACCGTATATAAATGGCTGTGCTCAGTCTCTCATACCTGCTCAGGGTGCTGGGTCGGTGCAGGCTGGGCTCAGTCTCTCATACCTGCTCAGGGTGCTGGGTCGGTGCAGGCTGGGCTCAGTTTCTCACACCTGCTCAGGGTGCTGGGTCGGTGCAGGCTGGGCTCAGTCTCTCATACCTGCTCAGGGTGCTGGGTGCAGGCTGGGCTCAGTCTCTCATACCTGCTCAGGGTGCTGGGTGGGTGCAGGCTGGGCTCAGTCTCTCATACCTGCTCAGGGTGCTGGGTCAGTGCAGGCTGGGCTCAGTCTCTCATACCTGCTCAGGGTGCTGGGTCGGTGCAGGCTGGGCTCAGTCTCTCATACCTGCTCAGGGTGCTGGGTGGGTGCAGGCTGGGCTCAGTCTCTCATACCTGCTCAGGGTGCTGGGTCGGTGCAGGCTGGGCTCAGTCTCTCATACCTGCTCAGGGTGCTGGGTGCAGGCTGGGCTCAGTCTCTCATACCTGCTCAGGGTGCTGGATCGGTGCAGGCTGGGCTCAGTCTCTCATACCTGCTCAGGGTGCTGGGTCAGTGCAGGCTGGGCTCAGTCTCTCATACCTGCTCAGGGTGCTGGGTCGGTGCAGGCTGGGCTCAGTCTCTCATACCTGCTCAGGGTGCTGGGTGCAGGCTGGGCTCAGTCTCTCATACCTGCTCAGGGTGCTGGGTCGGTGCAGGCTGGGCTCAGTCTCTCATACCTGCTCAGGGTGCTGGGTGGGTGCAGGCTGGGCTCAGTCTCTCATACCTGCTCAGGGTGCTGGGTGGGTGCAGGCTGGGCTCAGTCTCTCATACCTGCTCAGGTATGCTGGGTCGGTGCAGGCTGGGCTCAGTCTCTCATAGCTGCTCAGGGTGCTGGGTGCAGGCTGGGCTCAGTCTCTCATACCTGCTCAGGGTGCTGGGTCGGTGCAGGCTGGGCTCAGTCTCTCATACCTGCTCAGGGTGCTGGGTGGGTGCAGGCTGGGCTCAGTCTCTCATACCTGCTCAGGTATGCTGGGTCGGTGCAGGCTGGGCTCAGTCTCTCATAGCTGCTCAGGGTGCTGGGTCGGTGCAGGCTGGGCTCAGTCTCTCATACCTGCTCAGGGTGCTGGGTCGGTGCAGGCTGGGCTCAGTCTCTCATACCTGCTCAGGGTGCTGGGTCGGTGCAGGCTGGGCTCAGTCTCTCATACCTGCTCAGGGTGCTGGGTCGGTGCAGGCTGGGCTCAGTCTCTCATACCTGCTCAGGGTGCTGGGTGGGTGCAGGCTGGGTTTAGTCTCTCAGACCTGGTCAGGGTGCTGGGTGGGTGCAGGCTGGGCTCAGTCTCTCATACCTGCTCAGGGTGCTGAGTGCAGGCTGGGCTCAGTCTCTCATACCTGCTCAGGGTGCTGGGTGGGTGCAGGCTGGGCTCAGTCTCTCATACCTGCTCAGGGTGCTGGGTGGGTGCAGGCTGGGCTCAGTCTCTCATACCTGCTCAGGGTGCTGGGTGGGTGCAGGCTGGGCTCAGTCTCGCATACCTGCTCAGGGTGCTGGGTGGGTGCAGGCTGGGCTCAGTCTCTCATACCTGCTCAGGGTGCTGGGTGGGTGCAGGCTGGGCTCAGTCTCTCATACCTGCTCAGGGTGCTGGGTCAGTGCAGGCTGGGCTCAGTCTCTCATACCTGCTCAGGGTGCTGGGTCGGTGCAGGCTGGGCTCAGTCTCTCATACCTGCTCAGGGTGCTGGGTCGGTGCAGGCTGGGCTCAGTCTCTCATACCTGCTCAGGGTGCTGGGTCGGTGCAGGCTGGGCTCAGTCTCTCATACCTGCTCAGGGTGCTGGGTGGGTGCAGGCTGGGCTCAGTCTCTCATACCTGCTCAGGGTGCTGGGTCGGTGCAGGCTGGGCTCAGTCTCTCATACCTGCTCAGGGTGCTGGGTCGGTGCAGGCTGGGCTCAGTCTCTCATACCTGCTCAGGGTGCTGGGTCGGTGCAGGCTGGGCTCAGTCTCTCATACCTGCTCAGGGTGCTGGGTCGGTGCAGGCTGGGCTCAGTCTCTCATACCTGCTCAGGGTGCTGGGTCGGTGCAGGCTGGGCTCAGTCTCTCATACCTGCTCAGGGTGCTGGGTGGGTGCAGGCTGGGCTTAGTCTCTCAGACCTGGTCAGGGTGCTGGGTGGGTGCAGGCTGGGCTCAGTCTCTCATACCTGCTCAGGGTGCTGAGTGCAGGCTGGGCTCAGTCTCTCATACCTGCTCAGGGTGCTGGGTCGGTGCAGGCTGGGCTCAGTCTCTCATACCTGCTCAGGGTGCTGGGTCAGTGCAGGCTGGGCTCAGTCTCTCATACCTGCTCAGGGTGCTGGGTGGGTGCAGGCTGGGCTCAGTCTCGCATACCTGCTCAGGGTGCTGGGTGGGTGCAGGCTGGGCTCAGTCTCTCATACCTGCTCAGGGTGCTGGGTGGGTGCAGGCTGGGCTCAGTCTCTCATACCTGCTCAGGGTGCTGGGTCAGTGCAGGCTGGGCTCAGTCTCTCATACCTGCTCAGGGTGCTGGGTCGGTGCAGGCAGTGCTCAGTCTCTCATACCTGCTCAGGGTGCTGGGTCGGTGCAGGCTTGGCTCAGTCTCTCATACCTGGTCAGGGTGCTGGGTCGGTGCAGGCTGGGCTCAGTCTCTCATACCTGCTCAGGGTGCTGGGTCGGTGCAGGCTGGGCTCAGTCTCTCATACCTGCTCAGGGTGCTGGGTCGGTGCAGGCTGGGCTCAGTCTCTGATACCTGCTCAGGGTGCTGGGTGCAGGCTGGGCTCAGTCTCTCATACCTGCTCAGGGTGCTGGGTCGGTGCAGCCTGGGCTCAGTCTCTGATACCTGCTCAGGTGCTGGGTCGGTGCAGGCTGGGCTCAGTCTCTGATACCTGCTCAGGATGCTGGGTGCAGGCTGGGCTCAGTCTCTCATACCTGCTCAGGGTGCTGGGTCGGTGCAGCCTGGGCTCAGTCTCTGATACCTGCTCAGGGTGCTGGGTCGGTGCAGGCTGGGCTCAGTCTCTCATACCTGCTCAGGTATGCTGGGTCGGTCCAGGCTGGACATGGATATGCAGATGGAATAAGGAACTTTTATAATACAGAAAGAGTTTTATTCACATACATTTATAAGGTTCGCCATACAAGGACATACTTCACTTTAGACATGTTAACGGGTGGCGAATCATAAAGTTATATATGTATAATTTGTGAAATACCGCTCACCACAATACCAGAAAAAATAGTAAATATTATAGTTACAGTCGGTGCAAAAGGGATAAGGATGACAGACAAAGACATACAGTATAAGGAGACAGAGGTTCTCCTACAAAAGATCCCAGTTTACTGCACAGCAAGACTGGAAGTAGTTAGGGTTCAAATACCCAACCAAAATACGGTGAAATAGGCTCTAAAGGGTACCGTTAAGTAACCGCTCCCAGCACTGTGGGAGGACAATCACCACTAAAACTGCCCATAGGCAGAAAATAATAAATACTTTAATGTTAAACAAAATACGACGCAGTAACACATACTCAAAACTATAATAAAAACACTTAAAACTTGTATATCGGTGTAGGAGGACATGTGCAGAGGTACACAATGGAGACTGTTGTAAGGTGAAATTATAACAAGGCTTTATTGTTCCTGTCGCTTTAAACAGCAAAAAATCAACATAAGCAAAATAGTGAGCCAACCAAAAACCCCTATCTCTGCTTTGGAGACTATCTATACATGTAGCTCAGCCCTCTCTGACTGGGTTGGTTAGCTAAGCTATTTACCAGCCCCAAATCATGGAGACATTTATCAATACACATACATAGATAATAGTCTTATACGAAAAAGTCTTATCTGTTAGCTGGGCTGCTGTAGGGGAATCTTCTCTGCTCTCCTGGAACCTCACCCTTGTGTGCACAGAAAATGTCAGGCTCCAGGTTAGAATCTTGTCCTCTTTGTCTTGTGGTCAGCTTGTCGCTCAAGACATCTGCCCTTCCTTGGTTCAGCCCAGTTGTGGACTAAGGAATCTCTGCTCTGTCTCCAAGTTCAGCTCAGGTGTGAGCAAAGGAGTCTCACTTCCTGTCTCAAAAGACAGGCTTTTCTAAGTCATCTAATCAGGCAGGTGGTGTTAGTTAATTGCCTATCAGCAGTTAACCACCACACTGCTGGATTAGAGGCACATTTGTGAACAGGGATAAGTCCCCTGTTACAATTGGGATGGTAACGGGTTCAGGGATATCCAGGGTTAAATCCAGAATAATAAGTGTATATCCCCTACCCTAATTGGGATTGTTCATATGAGACACTATTGGGAAAACAGGGATAAATAGGCATAGGGCAATAGTATTCCTAGTCTCAATATAAGGTGCCGGTATGGGTAGAGCTGATAGATAGTATGCTGTAAATACCACAATGCAAATCAGCAATCAAAGTGAACAGAATATTAACAGCATAAGGTGCAGTGTATCAAATGGTAGTATACCAATCAACATTAAATCCCATGGGTAAAAATGTCGCAACCCATCCCACAATAGGCATCCAGTGGGAACAAGCAAAACACTGTTAAATCAGCTACAATCAAACGCTTGTATGCATAAATACCTGCACCTTTCAAACCCAGCTCTTCCCGCCCTACCAGCTATACTCAGGAACAACCTCACCCGTTATTCCTCCTACACGACGTCAACGCGATGACGTCATGCCGACGTACGTTTCGCGCATAAGGGGCTGGCGCTTTCTCAAGGTGGGAGGTGATAGAAGGAGTAGCGCTGCCCTCCTATATACCCGCATGCCGTGCGGCTCTTAAAGGTACCGAAACCCTGCATAATGCAGTGGTGAATAGCCTGATACATAAATAATTAATTAAATAAACAGAAAGGGGGAGTAATGAAACTGTGTCTCGAGTCACTCATTTGTCCTAGGCTCATATCAAATAAGTTAACGTATCTATCCTCCGTGGTGACTCCAACTGATAGTATACAGTTAGTTAATGAGTCCCAGTATATAGGTAGTTTGAAACTGTATGTAACGGGTATTCCCCCCCCAATCGCAGATATAGTGTGGGGTGAAAGGGAACATACAATGTTACCATGGGTGTGGTGTGTTACCTGTTGGCTCACAGGAGGGCTGAGCTTCCGCCACGGGTTACCTGGGGCAATATACTAGGGGTAATCACTTACATCGGTGCAGCGCCTTCACCTGCGATGGCTCCCACCAGAGGGGGAGTGGTTCCTCGCAGGACAATCACAATAATCACATACAACTGAAGGGGTAATAACTCATACCTTTTACTTAGGAACGTAAGATAACACATATCACGGCAATAACAGCATAACAGGTGTCCCTCTCTAAAGGAGACACTTACCACTGCGTCGCGCAGGACGCTTTACCAACACCAGGTGATCCCACCCAGTGTCCATAGAGTCCCACCCAATGTCCCGCACTCTTGCAGAGAGAAGCAATGGGTGACGGCGCAGTCACAATTACACTAAGGGCCCGTTGGTGCACTTACGACTGTATAGTACGTGCCGAGCACTCCGGTGCTCGGATCAGCAACAACTTCACAATGGGTCAGACGCGTGATGATTCCGTCTGATCCCAACCTGGAGATATTCTCTGTGGCCCCGACTTGGGCCCGAACTCCTTCCCTGGAACCGCAGCGTCTGCTGAGTCCCTACCTAATACTATAACAACGTGACACACACTGTACTATAGGCTGTCCCTACAGCACAGCATCATTAGGTGGCTTAAGGGAAACTCCTAGGGCCTGTGGGGTTGCCTATCCTATGCAGGTAGGTCCCTGTACCCACCCTACTCGTAACACGGGCCCTGGCCATGGCTCCCCGGATTGGTTACCGCTATGAACCCCCCAGTTGCCTCATACTATGCGCAACGCGGCCCTGGGCTATGGCTCCCCGGATTGGTTACCGCTATGAACCCCCCCAGTTGTCTCACGTCGCTTACCTCCCCTAATTCCTGCAGCAGCGCTCTGCAGACTAACACTCAGCCCACTTGTCCCTTTCTTCCCTTTCTGTTCCCCAGCTCTAACTACAGTAAGTGACAGGGTCCCTAACCTGAGGGCTGTCCCTGGCAACAATCACTAACCTAGTGGGGAATCAGAGTTAACTTGGACCTTAGGGCTGCTGGCCTAGTGCAGGGAGTCCCTGACTCCTGCACCCTACCTCCTTCCCTGGGCTGCTCCTAACTCGGACTGCCCACGTAGCTGCAAGCCCGCGAAATGTATCCTTTTCTTCTCCTGGCAGCCTTACAGCCCAATTGGCTCCTATGCAGCACCTGGTGCCTCCCTCGCTAGGCCCTATGGGAATTGTAGTCCTGGGGCGCCTGTAATTACATTGGGGCTGCGTGCGCGCCTTCCCTGCGCCTGCACTAACCCCTAATGGCCGCCGCAACATCTCCCTCACTGTCCCTACTCTCGCGCAACTCTCTCTGCCCGCCGGGAGCTTACTGCGCATGCGCGAACCGGCGCGACATGGTGGCGCCCTGCGCAAGAGCCGCCGGAGATCTCCTGCACTCCGGTGCGCTCCCTCCTTGGCCCCCACCCTCCGGAATGGCCGTCGGGTCTGCCACTGGCCTCCGGCAGTACCTGCCATCGGTCCTGGCCACGGAGGCTCCGACGGAGGTCGCAGGGGGCAAAGGGTGACTGGCTACACTCTCCCCCTGGTGAAAAACCCAACGCCCTCGCTTGGGGAATGACATAACCTGGCATAAGTTTACACAATGAAAATTTACATTGAATAATCGGCACACTTATCAGATTTACTTTAACCTCACCAAAACATGGCATATCACACCCAGTAATACCCGACGCTGGCTGAGACCATTTGTGGGGTGCCCCCAACTGATCAGGTGGGGGTACCTCACTTTTGCGTCCGTGAGCCTCCCCCAGAAGAATCTCTTGGAGAGCACACTCTGGGATAACAGTCACTGGTTCAGTACTACTTCCTCCCCCTGGTGGAAGGAATAGCACAGTGTCTTTCAAACCAGCCTTTACCTGGTCATCCACGGCCTGGAAGTGGCAGGCCAGGCGGCTTGGACCTTTCCCGCGGTCCACTACTTGGTGAATGGGCCGCTTCTTTTTGGGCGCAAAGGAGGCAACTTCTACTAGATCCTTTGCCACACAGTCCTTGTCCCTACGTACGTGCGCAGCTTCCACTGAGAAGCGCGAATTGTACACTGTCTCTTTACTCAAAGTCTCTGCTTCACCTGGCAGGGGGTAAAGGGTAGATACCTTACCACTGCGGTGACTCCCGGTGGCCAACAGGTCCTCGTGGACGCTGTCAGTTCCCACTTCGGCTGTCTTGGGGCCTGTCCACAACACTTCTGGAGCAGTCCACTCACTGTCTTGAAACTCGGGATCGTAGGATCCCAGTCCTGGGACCATATGAGTTGGAGCGCACGGGCTCATACTCCGTTCAGGAGCCGTGACACTGGCCTTTTTCACGGCCACCTCCCTCGGAGCCTGTGAGGAGCAAGGGGGTTCCTTACCACTCTGCTGGCTTGCACTGGGTTTCTCTTCATCTGGAACGATATGCGGTGTGTACTGGTCCACTTGCACTGCGGGACAGCTATCTTCTAAGGGGGACACCTCCGCCAGGGCGCGATGTCGAGTGGAGCCATTCACCCTGGTGTCCAGACTTAAGAAGCTATCATGCTCTGCGGTCACCTGGAGGCTCATACTCAACACCCCTGGGGCAGTCAACTCACCCATGTCATCGTCAACAGGTACTGATCCCAAGCCTGGGACCGATGGTACCTCTGTAGGCCAGACCAGCCGTGGTAGGGCACACGGGCCCATATCAGGATTCACTGTCACTGAGATAGTTGGCTTGATGACTTCACTAGAGTGGTCCGCTGGCAGGCGCATCACCACGAGTGGTTGGTCACTGAAATCACTAAAAGAGGATGGGGGTACAGACACCTTACCCTGTGATTCCTCTGTCTCATCTGTATCATCGCTGGGGTGGTTCGCCGGTAGGCGCATCGCCACCGATGGGATTTCAACCTCTTCACTGGAGGATATCAAGATCGGATCCTCGTCCTCTGCCGGTTCTGCAGGCTGGGGCACAATAGGCTTCAATAACCGGGCACCGCAACATTCACAGTGGAACCCCCATGTCAATGCCTCTCTAGAAGAGTCACAAGTGGGGCTAAAACACTGTATACCCAGTTCTCCTTCCACCTCGATTTTCCTGAAGTCGAGTGGTAACTGGGCCACTTTGGCTCCCTGAGCATGGGCTTCTTGCAGGCAGGAGCACATGAAGAGAAGAGAATCTACTCCGGACGCGCGCCAGGCCACATACGCATTAGGGTGTATCCCCTGACAATCTATCTCTGTTTCCTGCTCGGAAAGAAATTAATCCATGTCTACAACAGTGCCTTCCTCCTCCTCCTCCTCTGATGGTTCTGTAGACTGAGGCAACTTGGGGCGCAGGAACTGTACCCCACAGTCACTACACCGGGGTCCCCGGGTCCATTCACAATCTGGGAAATCACAGACGGGACACGGACATTTAAAACAAGGCATCCCTTCCACTTCTATCGATACAACCTCGTTTGGTAAAGCAAGGGGATGCAATTCAGCGCCAGCAGGCATACCCAATTCATATTGTAAGCAGGGACACACCAAAGCGATCGTATTCATTCCTTTTAGTCGCCACTCTCCATACCACGGAGGGTGTGGTATACTGCATCCGTTACGTCCCATAGGGTGAACAAATGTGGCTGATAGCTGTTCAAAGCACCCTTTCTCTATGGTGGATTCTAAAGGTGGGGCGCTTTCTATCAAAGAGTGAGTCGGGCTCGGCACTGCATCACTCATTTGGCAGGGGCGGGGCTCTGGCTTTCCCGCCAGTCCCGGACGTTTTTCTGCAAAGTCATTCTGCGCCTTGAGCGCGGCACCACGTGCATGTTGCCAACTTGGAGAAAGCTGCCATGGTGCGGGGTCAGCGTACACTGGCGGCACACTTTATTAGAGTGCGGCCAGTTCCGCAAGCCGGGAGATTTCCCGGCTTGCTAGTGGCATCCCCTCGGCGTGCCGCGCGTCACCGATGCGCGGTCACGCGTCATCGGGTGCCTGCGCCCCCTGCACGCGCGTCCAGGGCTCCCCGAGGGAGCCCTGGTGTCCCGCGATGTGGGGGACGGCGGCAGGGGGTTCCGGGGGACCCGGCGGACCCGGAGAGGGGGAAGCCCCGATCGGCGGGCCTCTCCTCCGAGGCTTCGGCGCGCGCCCGGGACATCCCGGCGCGCGCCAGGTTACTGTCGCGGCCGAGACTGGGCAAATGCTCGAATAAACTCGGCCACGACAGTATACTAAAGGGTAGCCCTCAGGGGGGCATCCGGGCATAAATAACGTGGAAGGTGACACGGACGGGCATATATCCCTTGAGGATGACACGACAAAAAGCAGCGAGTCTGGGGCTATATCTATGAGAAGGGCGTGCTGCCATCCGGGGATTTTACGCATATGCTCATAGATCTCTGTCTCTGATATGTTGGCGGGAACGCCTTCTAAGGCCACCACACGGCGGGGACTAAGATTATTTATCCTCAAGGCCCAGGCGAGGACCTCGTGTCCGGACTTGACAACCATGGTGGACAAAAAAAAATAGGACTTGGACAATTTGAAAAAAAAATGGAACAGGGCACCCCAGGTCTCTCTCAGCAGCGCCTCCAAATGTAACGGGTATTCCCCCCCCCCCCAATCGCAGATATAGTGTGGGGTGAAAGGGAACATACAATGTTACCATTGGTGTGGTGCGTTACCTGTTGGCTCACAGGAGGGCTGAGCTTCCGCCACGGGGAACCTGGGGCAATATACTAGGGGTAATCACTTACATCGGTGCAGCGCCTCCACCTGCGATGGCTCCCACCAGAGGGGGAGTGGTTCCTCGCAGGACAATCACAATAATCACATACAACTGAAGGGGTAATAACTAATACCTTTTACTTAGGAACGTAAGATAACACATATCACGGCAATAACATCATAACAGGTGTCCCTCTCTAAAGGAGACACTTACCACTGCGTCGCGCAGGACGCTTTACCAACACCAGGTGATCCCACCCAGTGTCCATAGAGTCCCATCCAATGTCCTGCACTCTTGTAGAGAGAAGCAATGGGTGACTGCGCAGTCACAATTACACTAAGGGCCCGTTGGTGCACTTACGACTGTATAGTACGTGCCGAGCACTCCGGTGCTCGGATCAGCAACAACTTCACAAAGGGTCAGACGTGCGATGAATCCGTCTGATCCCAACCTGGAGATATTCTCTGTGGCCCCGACTTGGGCCCGAACTCCTTCCCTAGAACCGCAGCATCCGCTGAGTCCCTACCTAACACTATAACAGCGTGACACACACTGTACTATAGGCTGTCCCTACAGCACAGCAACCTTAGGTGGCTTAAGGGAAACTCCTAGGGCCTGCGGGGTTGCCTATCCTATGCAGGTAGGTCGCTGTACCCACCCTACTCGTAACACGGACCCTGGGCTATGGCTCCCCGGACTGGTTACCGCTATGAACCCCCCCAGTTGTCTCACGTCGCTTACCTCCCCTAATTCCTGCAGCAGTGCTCTGCAGACTAACACTCAGTCCACTTGTCCCTTTCTTCCCTTTCTATTCCCCAGCTCTAACTACAGTAAGTGACAGGGTCCCTAACCTGAGGGCTGTCCCTGGCAACACTCACTAACCTAGTGGGGAATCAGAGCTAACTTGGACCTTAGGGCTGCTGGCCTAGTGCAGGGAGTCCCTGACTCCTGCACCCTACCTCCTTCCTTGGGCTGCTCCTGACTCTGACTGCCCACGTAGTTGCAAGCCCGCGAAATGTATCCTTTTCTTCTCCTGGCAGTCTTACAGCACTATTGGCTCCTATGAGGCACCTGGTGCCTCCCTCGCTAGGCCCTATGGGAATTGTAGTCCTGGGGCGCCTGTAATTACATTGGGGCCGCGTGCGCGCCTTCCCTGCGCCTGCACTAACCCCTAATGGCCGCCGCAACATCTCCCTCACTGTCCCTACTCTCGCGCGACTCACTCTGCCCGCCGGGAGCTTACTGCGCATGCGCGAACCGGTGCGACATGGCGGCGCCCTGCGCAAGAGCCGCCGGAGATCTCCTGCACTCCGGTGCGCTCCCTCCTCGGCACCCACCCTCCGGAATGGCCGTCGGGTCTGCCGCTGGCCTCCGGCAGTACCCGCCATCGGTCCTGGCCACGGAGGCTCCGACAGAGGTCGCAGGGGGCAAAGGGTGACCTGGCTACATGTATATGTTCATTAGTCGGTGGGTCATCAACTGTCTCTACCACTCTATGGGCACATGAGATAGGTATTACCTTTATGTTCCATCTTAGGGGGATCCTGGTATATAGTTTTAAACTAGATGTCCGTTTTGACCTAACGGGCGGACAGCCCAGGTTAAACCACTTCTACACTTACAGACATCCTTGCTGGCCAATAGCCACATGATATACTATACATGTGCCCAAGACTTGGTTTCTGACCACTTTATACGATTAATTAAATCTATATGAACGCAATGTGAACCCTCAATTAGACATAATTTCTCTATTTGTGCTACCTATATACTGGGACTCATTAACTAACTGTATACTATCAGTGGGAGTCACCACGGAGGATAGATACTTTGACTTATTTGATATGAGCCTAGGACAAATGAGTGACTCGAGACACAGTTTCATTACTCCCCCTTTCTGTTTAATTAATTAATTATTTATGTATCAGGCTATTCACCACTGCATTATGCAGGGTTTCGGTACCTTTAAGAGCCGCACGGCATGCGGGTATATAGGAGGGCAGCGCTACTCCTTCTATCACCTCCCACCTTGAGAAAGCGCCAGCCCCATATGCGCGAAACGTACGTCGGCATGACGTCATCGCGTTGACGTCGTGTAGGAGGAATCATGAGTGAGATTGTTCCTGAGTATAGCTGGTAGGGCGGGAAGAGCTGGGTTTGAAAGGTGCAGGTATATTGTGCATATTTTATGCATACAAGCGTTTGATTGTAGCTGATTTAACAGTGTTTTGCTTGTTCCCACTGGATGCCTATTGTGGGCTGGGTTGCGACATTTTTACCCATGGGATTTAATGTTGATTGGTATACTACCATTTGATACACTGCACCTTATGCTGTTAATATTCTGTTCACTTTGTTTGCTGATTTGCATTGAGGTATTTACAGCATACTATCTATCAGCTCTACCCATACCGGCACCTTATATTGAGACTAGGAATATTATTGCCCTATGCCTATTTATCCCTGTTTTCCCAATAGTGTCTCATATGAACAACCCCAATTAGGGTAGGGGATATACACTTATTATTCTGGATTTAACCCTGGATATCCCTGAACCCGTTACCACCCGATATACAAGTTTTAAGTGTTTTTATTATAGTTTTGAGTATGTGTTACTGCGTCGTATTTTGTTTAACATCAAAGTATTTATTATTTTCTGCCTATGGGCAGTTTTAGTGGTAATTGTCCTCCCACAGTGCTGGGAGCGGTTACTTAATGGTACCCTTTAGAGCCTATTTCACCGTATTTTGGTTGGGTATTTGAACCCTAACTACTTCCAGTCTTGCTGTGCAGTAAACTGGGATCTTTTGTAGGAGAACCTCTGAATCATAAAGTTACTCTGTGCTTCTTCCCCGGGTAGCTCTCACTCCTACTCTGGGGAGGTACTTATGTTTATTTCCCTTAGTATTGGTTAGATTGGTAATCTCCTGCATAGTGTCAATAGTTCCCCATCGCAATCTCAACACATTCTGCTTTTTCCCATTACTGTGTACTGAATATCTCATAAATGCATATTGGATCGGGAGTTTACTAAGGACCTTCCGGTGGGGTCGAACCGATAATGCTCCCCCGGAGTTACTACTCTCAGAACGCCTGCTAAGTACATGCTCACAGCTCCTCCAGAGCAATGTAGCACTGTCCCCCCCCTCCCCCCCAGTGGGAGATACACAGACTTTGCTACCTAGAGTGTGGTGCAATACCTGTTAGGGTCAGGAGCGCTGAGCTGATCTGCGATGGAGTGGAGATCAGGACTGGCTTAGGTTCGTTCTTTTTTTTGTTCAGCGCCTCCAGCCTTAGTGGGTTCCAGGGTGCATACTTCTCCCTCCTGCCCAAGGACTGATACTCAGACAGGAGTGTCATAACAAGAGTCTTTATTCAGCACGGCCGGCATCTACTGCAGATCTCCATACAGTGATGCAGAGCTTTAGAGGTCCCAGACCTCTGGATGGTGAAGGCCCTGATCTTACAGGCTTCTGTGGCTCAATCTGATGTTCCCCCAACCAAAGGCTGGAGTTGAATACGCTCATCCTGCCATCGAAGAGACTCACAGCTCTCTGTTTCCTTTCTTTTCAAGAGCTCAAGCAGGACTAAACTAACTTGGTTACACCCTCCTAGGAGGATCAAGAAGGGGCGGGCTCATGGTCTATACCTATCCCTGATAGGCTTACACAGGCCATGAGTGACCAACTTACTTCTGTCACTCACAAGAGTGGGATGCCGGGGGCTTGCATTGACTCTTACTTACCTCTGTCTTGGACTTCCCTTCTCCTCTGGATGTCTGGTGCAGCGTCATAGCAAGTATCTGGACATTTCCTTGCTCCATGGTAGCCTTTGGGACACTATCATTTTTGTCTGCCACAGCTTATATCAGTTACACCTAGCTGTGGCATTAGGGAGTTATTTTATCATGTTTTTCTCCCTTGTTTTCTCTGCTGACTCATTGTTTACATTTTAGTCTTTGAGGGGACCCCACCTCTGCATATTTGAGACCTTTATTTTCTGTCTTTCTCTGGCTCTTTATTATAACTGCCAGGGTTTAGCCACCACCTTCTGGCTACACAGCATCTAGGGTATTCATTCATTATATTTTTATTGTTGCTCTGTTTTCTGTGTTTACTTGGGCTTGTGTAGATATTGTTTTTTTTCAGTCATTTGTATTATCATGTGTTGCTGATCGGCCGATCTCCATTGCATTTCCAGGGGAAATTATTTTCCCCTGGATTAGCATTATCATACCTATGTATTTTGCATGTTACATATTTTGGATCTCTACACTTTTATTGTGTATTCTTTGGTTCAGCAGTGTTCATTTAGTAGGTCTTTAGGTATATTTTAATATTATTTTTGTGTTTTGTATTGTTAATAAAATCCATTTTGTACTTTCACATATTTTTCATGTGCTTTCATCAAACCCTCTTTTTCTTTTCGTGTTCGTACACAATATAAACTGTTTAGCAAAACAGAATTAGGTGAGCTCGAACCTACCCATATAACAAACACATTAGTATCACAGTATATATTGTGTGTACCCATGAAGAAGACACCATCCTTTGACGAAACGCGTTGGGCTACAACATTACATCATCACGCAACGAGCTCGATGAGGCCATGTCCTGCTCTGTGTGATTCTGGCCGCGAGATTTGAATTCTCCTCAATCAAGGACTTTCCTTCTATTTGGGACTTTGCTGGATCGAGTGCCTGGCGGACCCGCCTTGTCACCATCCATGAGAGAACGGCCTGGACTGTGGTTCTACATCTGTGGGATTGCTGGCTGGTGATTATATCACAAACTGCTTTTGAAGTTGCTTCTCTTGTGAGTGCACTTGTTTCCTTCCCCTTTCATTTTATTTTAGGGTTGTACAATTTTACGCTTTGGGGCGTACACTTTCTTTTAGTATATATTGTGTGTTCATGTTACACTATATTTTGTAAACTCACTTTACTGTCTTTATTGTATATTTATATTACATTATATTTTTTGTATATTCACATTACAGCAAGTATTGTGTATTCACATGACAGTCTATACTGTGTATGTTACAATATATATTGTGTATTCACATTACAGTATATATTGTGTATTCACATTACAGTATATGGTGCGTATTCACATTACAGTATAAGGTGCGTATTCACATTACAGTATATGGTGCGTATTCACATTACAGTATACGGTGCGTATTCACATTACAGTATACGGTGCGTATTCACATTACAGTATACGGTGCGTATTCACATTACAGTATACGGTGCGTATTCACATTACAGTATACGGTGCGTATTCACATTACAGTATACGGTGCGTATTCACATTACAGTATACGGTGCGTATTCACATTACAGTATACGGTGCGTATTCACATTACAGTATACGGTGCGTATTCACATTACAGTATACGGTGCGTATTCACATTACAGTATACGGTGCGTATTCACATTACAGTATACGGTGCGTATTCACATTACAGTATACGGTGCGTATTCACATTACAGTATACGGTGCGTATTCACATTACAGTATACGGTGCGTATTCACATTACAGTATACGGTGCGTATTCACATTACAGTATACGGTGCGTATTCACATTACAGTATACGGTGCGTATTCACATTACAGTATACGGTGCGTATTCACATTACAGTATACGGTGCGTATTCACATTACAGTATACGGTGCGTATTCACATTACAGTATACGGTGCGTATTCACATTACAGTATATGGTGCGTATTCACATTACAGTATACGGTGCGTATTCACATTACAGTATATGGTGCGTATTCACATTACAGTATACGGTGCGTATTCACATTACAGTATACGGTGCGTATTCACATTACAGTATACTATATATTGCGGAAAACAAATACAAAAACCCTGCGTTACTATTGTAACGGTGTTTCCCTGGGCCCCTCTCATACTGACCCCTATGTGAGAAAACTGCCTCCAGTTACATGTCATGTCGTGTGGTGCACCTGCTGGCTTACAGGACTCCTGAGTCTCCCGCTTGATGGTATTGGGGAATTCACCAGGACTGGCTCGTGAGGTAGTGAGATCATACTCACAGTTGGTACAGCACCTCCATCTCTTCCAGGTCCCCACGACAGCAGGGAGGAGTCTCTGGAAGAGAACCCCTGGGTGCAGCTTCTCCCTGAATGACTCCAGGCTCAGGCGAG
The DNA here is from genome assembly GCF_040206685.1 of Ascaphus truei. NCBI lineage: Eukaryota > Metazoa > Chordata > Amphibia > Anura > Ascaphidae > Ascaphus > Ascaphus truei. The sequence continues at coordinate 72,151,262 of NC_134490.1, read as the reverse complement.
AAGGTTCTTTTAATCAAGGCACTCTTAATTAACATCTTGGTTGGCAGACTGCCCATCATAGCAACCAGTACTTAGCCGCACATCAGCATAGTTGCCCACCTCAAGGAAGTTCCCTCCTGACGCTGTAATAGAGACAGGGATATCTCTGCCACCTCTCCCATAAGGGAGGGCCACAATCTGGGCCAGAGCCCTGGCACAGTGTGGGATCAGATTGTCACACTCTGCAACTGACACTTGAACTGCACAGACTCAGCTCTAACTTGAACCCGCTAACTTTAGGAAGTGATGTGTATTATATAGCTCCAGGAGGCACCACCCCTATGTCACTGTAAGTGGACACAGAGCATGCTCTCACTTCCTTTGCTACATAGTACACCTCACAGGGGTTTGAGGGCAAACCTCCATGATAACTTCTGGCAAACCTGCCCTCTTAACAGGGATTACTGCACAGAAGAGAGAGGCATGTAACTCCAAAATTATACAGGGCTACAATCTCCCTCTGGTGGATTCCAACGTCCCCGCTTGGCTAAATTTGCGGAGCCTTCCTTCAAACGGGCAACTGCAAAAATACACAAAAATAACAATATCATTACAGGAATACATTGCATACATCATACATAATCACTGTACCCAGAACTTATACTTTATGGATTACTCCCTAGGAGAATCTAAACCTCAGTTATAATGTCTAGGGTTAGGCCTCTTTACCTCCCGCCCATTAGCATCAAGTACAGTGATACTATAGGATCTGGGCGGCCCATTTTCTGGTCTGTATTCCATCCTATTCATATAAATGTTGTGCCCAACACTCCAAATCCTCATTAAGTAACAGATTCTAGACTCTGTTCTGTGTTCAGAGTGGCTAGATTTGGACTTGATGTAGTCCTCCACTGCCTCCCGTAGCCAGGTATCTGTATTGTCCTCTATCTCTTGCATCAGAGGTTCAGGAACATAGGGATATTCCAGCCCATGCGACTGCTTATAGCGCGCTACTATGGCCCTCTCAGCCCTGCTGATCCTTATCAATTTCTTATTTCCTGCCCTGCCTGGCAGTACCCAAGACAGGGGCTCTTCAGGGGCAATTACATCATATAGATAGAGGATCCCCTTGGGGTAACTATTCCCTTCTGTATCTCATACCACCGTCTTTCTAACTCTTCCTGGCGTTCCTTGGCAGTGTACTCGCCCACATCCCACCAGTGGTCAACCACATCTCCCCTCATTAGCACAAATCGGGTGCGATCTAACCATTCCGAATATCCCTCATACATTGGAGCCCACCATTTAGTGCTATGCTCCAAGGATTGCTCCTCCAGTGACAATGCAGTCTCACTCTCCTCAGTCTCTCCCCCAGAAGAGACACCTGAAGTATTAGTTGACCTTGAGGCCGACCCATATCGTTTAGGCTTCCCCCGTACAATAGGATTATAGGTAACAGGGTTCATTTTCGGGGATGTCCTAGCAGGAATCATTTCCCTCCCCGACCCCTCATCAGATGTAAAACATTCACCCCAGTCCATGGCTGACCCAGGCCTTTCTTCCGACGTGTCCTGTGACTCCCCAGACCACCCTTGGCTCGATTGGGACCCAGAGGAAGACGTGACAGGGGCAGGGACAGGGGCAGTGGCCTTGGGCAAAGGGAAGGGGGAAGTGTCCTTACGCTGCGGGATCATGATCCGCAGCTTGGCGATGCCGCGCCCCGTGGCAACATTGGGCAGATCAGGCTCACCCGTCTTCTTGCTCCCCCGACTCTTCACTGCTTGCCGGTATCTGTCCATATCTTCCTTGGACAGACTGGTGCTGATCATCGGCGTGACGGTTGCTTCCGGTCGGCTCCGCTGTGGCTACCGGAAGTGATGTCATCATTCTCGTGGGATGAGGCGCCATCTTGGGTGGGGTCCCCCACCGGAACTTCCTCCATTTCGACGTCCAGCGCCGGATACACTAGGTCGCTCCTCAGTTCCGCTTGGGCCTTGGTCAGGCCTTTCTCCTCGGCCGCCTCCATCGGAGCCTGTGGGAGGTAAGAGGGTATCTCACCACTCTGCTGGCTTGCGATGAGGTCCTCTTCTCCTGACACGCTGGGCGTCGCCACGGCCGTGGGACTCTTCCGCTGCTCTGGCCGCACCAGCGCATGTTGTCGTGGAATCTCGATGCTCAGCTCTTCAGGACTACCGGTGAGTAGCTTGTCTTTGCTTTCAGCACCGCTGTAGTGGCCCGCCGGTAGGCGCATCACCACCGACGTAGGACTTCCATGCTCGTCGTCCGACGAGGCAGACGCTGATGATGGTAAGGGTACCTCTGCAGGTGACGACCGACAGCGAGGTTCCAGGTTCTCGCTGCGGTTGCAGGCCTCTGCGCCATCCTTTTTAGGTACCGCCATTAGTAGCGATCCCCATGCTCCGGGATCGACCTCTTCTCTCTTTATTCTTGGCGAGGCTCCAGCCGTCAGCATGCCTGTTTCTCCTCCCGTCTCCGCGGCGTGCCCAGGCACGAATGGCTCCACGGTCCACAAGTAATGGATGCCACATTGGGGGCATCTCGCAGTGGTGCTGGCTTCTGCGCCCGGCAACCTGCACTGCATACACAGGCACCGCAGTACTTCTCTTCCACCCGTCTTCACCACCAGGAAGCCTTCTGGCAGTTGATAAGGGTGTATAGCAATGTACCCGATTGGATCGCTCCCTTCCAACTCCAAGTACCCGATTGGATCGCTCCCTTCCAACTCCAGTACCCGATTGGATCGCTCCCTTCCAACTCCAAACCAAAACTGCATTTGTGGGAAATCTTAGCACATTTCCCTGGTAAGGTTGAAAAGCATCCCATTGTGTAACATTTCATATATTTTTTATTTTTCAATTTTTTCTTTTATTATTATTATTATTTTTAAATACACTGTTGAAAATTAAGGAATTGTGGCGCCTATGCAAATCATTTAAGTATACTGTATAGCAATGTCCGACATGACACAATTAGTAGTGGTGCCTGGCAAGGGAGACACACGGCACAGCAGTCTCTCTTGCTCACCAGCTCTTCGCAACTGAAGGGACAGGAAGCGCACATCCAGCTCCTCCCTCAGTCAGCTCCGTCTTCCATTGGCAGATGCAAGGACCCCTCCCTCTGGTGGAGATTAGAGGAGGGTCCCACAGCTTCACGTCATAACCCAGAATTGGCTCTGCGCCTGTCACAGTCCAAGAGGGCGCGGCCACGGCTTTTGCGCCACTTCCCCCATCAGGGTGGGGTTCTTTCTTTCGCGCCTCTCCCGGCCAAGTTTTTGCAAAAGTCTCTTCTGCACACAGCCTACGCGGTCTCCCAGGGAAGGGGGAGCCGCCATTTTGTATAACGCTGCAATCCACATTAGCAGCAGCGGTAATTTGGGCAGTGATCACCGCCTGGCAATCAGATACTCCTTCATTAGTTTCGCACGTAATCACAATGTCCTCACAGCTAGCTTCCAGGGTGGCACCCCGGGAATTTAGGCAGGACAAGAACGGCGCGGCCACAGCTTTCGCGCCGCTCCACAGCAAACTGACGAAAGTCACTTCTGTATTTTGTACCTCCGTGGTACACACACCACGTGCGCTTTCCCCATCTCCATGCAGTACTTAGGGCGTCACCTACTGTTGGCTACACCTAGCGCAGACCCTCCCAGGAGTTCCTGACCCGCGTTAACCAGGATACCCCCTAAGGCATCCTACGACTAGCTGCCTCAAGGTGACTAGAACAGCAATAGCCCTGTCTCCAGATCTAGCTTACTCCATATCAGACCCTAGGGTGTGCTTTGCGAGTGACCATGGTACTCCTGACTACCCCTAGGCTTCCTTCAATTCTGCAGCACATTACTGGTAACATACATTTCCCTGTTTCCTAGTTCGCCTAGCTAAAGCCTGTCCTGATGCTCTCAGCAGCGCCTCCAATTGTAACGGTGTTTCCCTGGGCCCCTCTCATACTGACCCCTATGTGAGAAAACTACCCCCAGTTACATGTCATGTCGTGCACCTGCTGGCTTACAGGACTCCTGAGTCTCCCGCTTGATGGTATTGGGGAATTCACCAGGACTGGCTCGTGAGGTAGTGCTGAGATCGTACTCACATTTAGTACAGCACCTCTATCTCTTCCAGGTCCCCACGACAGCAGGGAGGAGTCTCTGGAAGAGAACCCCTGGGTGCAGCTTCCCCCTGAATGACTCCAGGCTCAGGCGAGAAGGTTCTTTTAATCAAGGCACTCTTATTTAACATCTTGGTTGGCAGACTGCCCATCATAGCAACCGGTACTTAGCCGCACATCAGCATAGTTGCCCACCTCAAGGAAGTTCCCTCCTGACTCTGTAATAGAGACAGGGATATCTCTGCCACCTCTCCCCTAAGGGAGGGCCACAATCTGTGTCAGAGCCCTGGCACAGTGTGGGATCAGATTGTCACACGCTGCAACTGACATTTGAACTGCACAGACTCAGCTCCAACTTGAACCCGCTAACTTTAGGAAGTGATGCGTATTATATAGCTCCAGGGGGCACCACCCCTATGTCACTGTAAGTGGACACAGAGCATGCTGTCACTTCCTTTGCTACATAGTACACCTCACAGGGGTTTGAGGGCAAACCTCCATGATAACTTCTGGCAAACCTGCCCTCTTAACAGGGATTACTGCACAGAAGAGAGAGGCATGTAACCCCAAAATTACACAGGGCTTCACTATCATAAATTGTCTTGTAATAGCTTTTTTGATCCTCGATCTTTTAAACAAAGGAATTGGAATAAACCCCAGCGCTGTAACAAAACTGGAGAGGGTTTAACAGATTACAAACATTATCTCAGAGAGAAACGTTAGGGATTTTTAGCCTTCTCCCTAAGGATTTGAACACTCCCCTATTACAAGAGAAAGTAGCAGGCTGGGACTGACCAACCAGGGACCACATGCAGCGTATGGAAATGTTCAATGAATGAAGCCTTTTTGCTATCCGCGGGTCAGTGCAATTAAGTCTGTCAGAAAGCAGAAATAACACTCCCTTAGCAATATGAAGAGAACATTGTGAGCGCAGGAAAGAAAGGAAGGGAAGCAAAAGTGAAGGAAATATGGTGTATTTAGTGTGGGTACCTGCTATATTTGGAGCAGGCTTAAATTATTTTTTGATTAAAAGATGCAACTAAATGACTCCTTTATTTAAGCCGTATGATCAAAAATGTCAATAATAAGTGGCAAGCTGATTTAGGATAGTAGTGTGTGTGTGTGTGTGTGTGTGTGTGTGTGTGTGTGTGTGTGTGTGTGTGTGTGTGTGTGTGTGTGTGTGTGTGTGTGTGTGTGGGGGGGGGGGGGGGGGGGGGGGGATATGTGTTTTCCATAAATATGTTTTCCATAAGTGCATGGCCAATACTTCTTCCCTGGCAGCACTCCCAGGCAGTGAAAGATATACAGTATGGTGTTATTGTAATATGAATGTCCTGTATTCAGTTTTGTTTGCTGCCATCTATTGGCTATTTAAGGAATTCATTTAGACTCAATGGTTCTGTTTGCCACAGCATTATCGTGATCTGCAGGCCAGGTATTAGGAATATTCCTGCTTCAACACAGGTGGCGCAATCAGTCCATGCTTCAGCACATGTGGCTCAACCAGATGCTCAGTCTTCTACTGAGCCACTGATTGAGCCACGTGTGCTGATGCTGGGATATTCTTGAAAGCCTGCCCTGTTGGTGGCCCTTGAGGACTTCAGTTGGCCTCCTGCTCTAGATCAACCTCAGCAAGAAAGCAGGACAGATCCTAATTTGCTATGTTTAAAACCGAAATCCTAAACGTCTTCATTACACGACAGATCACAGAGAACATCTATATACAGCACCATGTATATTATACTGTGTGCAGCACCATGCATACTACCCCATGTACACTGCTGCATCCTGTGCACAGCATATATAGCTGTATCCTTATTACCTCATTCAGATATATAATGATGGCTGATTTGAGAGTTGGAGAGACTGCTTACAGTAGGGGGGGGGGGTCAACGCCAGTCCTCAAGGTCCACCAACAGGTCAGGTTTTCAGGATATCCCTGCATCAGCACAGGTCTCTGTCAGTCTCTCCTTCAGCACAGGTGGCTCAATAAGAGCCTCTGTGTTCGACCTGACTTGGTGGCGGCCCTTGAGGACTGGCGTTGGCCACTCCTACTCTAGATCAACCTCAACAGGCGCAAGACAGCACTAGGCCTAAACAGCCAGGTCATTTGGTGCAGGACATTTCCCATCTCTACTCTCAGGGCTGCCACCACTCTGGGTTTCACCCGAAGACTACAGGTTTCGGCCTCGGCCTATGGGTTTACCTTGTAAACCTCCGGGTGGCGGCAACCCTGGGCACGTGTGGTATCCCGGCATGCTCCGGCATCTTCATCCTGCAACTCTTCTCAATATGGCTGCGCAGCGTCAAATGACTCCGCGTTGCCATGCCAATGGGAACGCTACGAGACGTATCCGCATCACGTGACGCCCGTTGCCATGACAACGAGATGCTATGTGATGTCATGACGCAACGCGGCACCTCGCGTTCACGCCTATGCGTCATAAAGCATCCTGTTGCATGGCAACTTACTCCACGTGATGTCACTTAGCGTCCCAATGTCATGACAACGCGGCGCCATGTGACGCTGCACAGCCATATTGAGAGGAGTTGCAGGGGGAAGATGCCGGGAGATGCCGCTGAAGGTAAGCGCAGCATTTAAAAAATAATAATCTTCGGGTTGGCCTTCAGCAGAAGGTGGCAACTCTACCTAAACTTACAGAATGTAAACAATGATTTTCTACCGGGGTCCCGTGGCTGCCAGGGGGGGGGAGAGCTGGGACAACTCTTCCATGCTGTCCCAGGCCCGGTGGCGTGGTGGCCCCCCACATAGCAGTGACCCCCCACATAGCAGTGACCCCCCACATAGCAGTGACCCCCCACATAGCAGTGACCCCCCACATAGCAGTGACCCCCACATAGCAGTGACCCCCACATAGCAGTGACCCGTCGGATCCAGAGCTCAGCAGCAGCTGAAGTTACGTCAACTTCCGGGAGAGGAAGGGTCAGGTAAGAGCGCACTGTCAGAGGTGTGTGTGTGTGTGTGTGTGTGTGTGTGTGTGTGTGTGTGTGTGTGTGTGTGTGTGTGTGTGTGTGTGTGTGTGTGTGTGTGTGTGTGTGTGTGTGTGTGTGTGTGTGTGTGTGTGTAAGTGAGAGGGGGAAGTGTGAGACGAATATATATATAACCTATTCCTGGGTGTCCCTTAATACAGTATATCTGTACATATAATCAGGCATACATATCATTGATCTAAGATAACACATGATATAGGACAATAACATCGCTGAGAGCAGGAAACTAGATAGGAAAAATAAAATCAAATAAATCAAAAAACATATGGTGTGGGACCTGGGAATGTATCCAGACATGTCTGTACAATGATCCTGGATCTGTTATAAAACAAACATAATTAAAGCCGTGTGTGTATTTGCGTGCAAGGGGGAGAGTGTGTGTGTGTGTGTGTGTATAAGTGAGAGGGGGAGTGTGTGTGTGTGCGCGCGCACGGGGGAGAGTGTCAGGGGTGAGAGACACGAGAGACAGGGGTCGACAGGGGGGGCGGCAAGGGTTGGGGTTCCCCAGAATTTCCCAATTGAATTTTGGGGTTCCCTAACCAAAAAAAGGTTGAACACCACTGATGTAAAAAGATGCCAGACCATACTGTATGAATGAGATTTCTACACCAGGTGAATACACTGCAGTATGAATATACAATAAATACTGCAGTATGAATATACAATCTATACTGCAGCATGAATATACAAGAGATACTTTTGGATGGGTTACCACCAGGACAGAATTGCTTCCAAAGCTGCAGTGATCAGCATTGAGATCTGAAATGGATTTAAAAAAGCAAAGGGCCTTATTCTATGATGCTCCCCTTTGGGGACTACTAATTCATGTAAAGGGTTAATGGCCATAATGGGATAACCGTAATCACTCTGGTATTGTCCCTTCCCATCATGTGTTGTATGACGAGAGTGCAGAAGGGATTGCCACTCCCTTGTATTTCTTATCACCAGTAATGTCACCATAGGGAGATAGAAATAATAATAATAACTGTATTTTATATAGCACTTTTCTCCCAATGGGACTCAAAGCGCTTCACAATTATAGTGTAGTGCGCGCTACGCAGCTCACAGGAATTTTTATAGACACGGTATATATAGCTCCACCCAATGTTGTGAAGCATGTTCCCCGGAGTTCTAGCAGGGGGCCTCATGGTGAGTCCTGTAAATATGTTTTAAGTAGCAAAACATGTAAAATCTTATATGTTTTTTTTTTTTTTTTAAATGAAACAGTTCTGTACTGTTAGATAACAGTGGCTGGTTTAATTTTTTTTAAATTAACTGTTAATGTAATTTTTATGAGTTTTAAAGCATTCTTTGGTTTCTACAGCATGTACAGAATAAGCCCACCTCCCCAGCAGTGCAAGATCTTTGCAACACTGTTTGTGATCATTTGTTGCCAATGTTCCCAGCAGTTTGAGCTGGAAACTGTAACAATAGATAATGTTACATTAGTAATATCAAGGTACATTGTAGCTGTTGAGCTACACTGACTGAAGAATTGATTAAAACTGAAAGGCGGCCATTATGTTAGGCACACAATCAGGATTTTTACAGATTTAGCACAAACGATTGCAAGCTTAGGTAAGAATGTAGAATTATACATTGTCACCTTCTTTGCATACAGAACGAAGATAAAAAAAAGGGGCAATTATTGCTGCTTTAAGTGTATATAGATAGATATGTATATTAAGTGTCCAGTCCCTGTTTATTTTTTTCAGTTAAGAAACATGCTCTATATAGTTAGCGCCTATAGTAATGGTCCAAGATTGTTCTCATGCGGGAAGAGGGGTGGGCATGTGCTTAGCAGGAGCTTTCAGAGTAGTAACTCCGGAGCATTACTGGATCGGCCCAACCGGAAGGTCCTCAGTAAACTCCCAATCCAGTATGCATGGACGAAGTATGCACTACACAGTAATGGGATACTGATTCCTGAAAACAGAGTGTATTCCCAACAATTTGAGATGGGGAACCATTGACACTGTGCAGGAGATTACTAATCTAACCAATACTAACCAAGACCAATACTAAGGGAAAGAAGCATAAGTACCTCCCCAGTACAGGAGTGAGAACTACCCGGGGAAGAAGCACAGAGTAACTTTATGATTCGCCACCCGTTAACATGTCTAACGTGAAGAATGTCCTTGTATGTCGAGCCTCCTAAACAGATGTGAATAAATATCTTTTTGTACTATAAAAGTTCCTGCCACCCATCCTTATTCTATTTGCATATCCACACCCAGCCTGCACTGACCCAGCACCCTAAGCAGGTATGAGAGACTGAGCCCAGCCTGCACTGACCCAGCACCCTGAGCAGGTATGAGAGACTGAGCCCAGCCTGCACCCAGCACCCTGAGCAGGTATGAGAGACTGAGCCCAGCCTGCACCGACCCAGCACCCTGAGCTGGTATGAGAGACTGAGCCTAGCCTACACCCACCCAGCACCTTAAGCAGGTATGAGAGACTGAGCCCAGCCTGCACCGACCCAGCACCCTGAGCAGGTATGAGAGACTGAGCCCAGCCTGCACCGACCCAGCACCCTGAGCAGGTATGAGAGACTGAGCCCAGCCTGCACCCACCCAGCACCCTGAGCAGGTATGAGAGACTGAGCCCAGCCTCCACCGACCCAGCACCCTAAGCAGGTATGAGAGACTGAGCCCAGCCTGCACCGACCCAGCACCCTGAGCAGGTATGAGAGACTGAGCCCAGCCTGCACCGACCCAGCACCCTGAGCAGGTCTGAGAGACTGAGCCCAGCCTGCACTGACCCAGCACCCTGAGCAGGTGTGAGAGACTGAGCCTAGCCTGCACCCACCCAGCACCCTGAGCAGGTATGAGAGACTGAGCCCAGCCTCCACCAACACAGCACCCTGAGCAGCTGTGAGAGACTGAGCCCAGCCTGTACCCAGCACCCTAAGCAGGTGTGAGAGACTGAGCCCAGCCTGCACCGACCCAGCTCCTTGAGCAGGTATGAGAGACTGAGCCCAGCCTGCACCGACCCAGCACCCTAAGCAGGTATGAGAGACTGAGCCCAGCCTGCACTGACCCAGCACCCTGAGCAGATATGAGAGACTGAGCCCAGCCTGCACCCACCCAGCACCCTGAGCAGGTATGAGAGACTGAGCCCAGCCTCCACCGACACAGCACCCTGAGCAGGTATGAGAGACTGAGCCCAGCCTGCACCGACCCAGCACCCTGAGCAGCTGTGAGAGACTGAGCCCAGCCTGCACCGACCCAGCACCCTGAGCAGGTATGAGAGACTGAGCCCAGCCTGCACCCACCCAGCACCCTGAGCAGGTATGAGAGACTGAGCCCAGCCTGCACCCAGCACCCTGAGCAGGTATGAGAGACTGAGCCCAGCCTGCACCCAGCCTGCACCCTGAGCAGGTATGAGAGACTGAGCCCAGCCTGCACTGACCCATCACCCTGAGCAGCTTTGAGAGACTGAGCCCAGCCTGCACTGACCCAGCACCCTGAGCAGGTATGAGAGACTGAGCCCAGCCTGCACCCAGCACCCTGAGCAGGTATGAGAGACTGAGCCCAGCCTGCACCCAGCACCCTGAGCAGGTCTGAGAGACTGAGCACTGCCATGTATATAAAATTCAACTCAAGGTAACTACTTTAGAGCCGGGCAAGGAGGGCTACGTCAATATTGTATGAAGGGACATTTATGGCTGAAAATCCCCATTGACATAAACTTTGGACAACACAGAATAAGGTGTTTTACAGCAATATTTTACCAAAATTGCACAGATCTCCAGGATTTTATGGTGCAGTATGGGGGTCAGGATGAAAAAAAACCTAAGAGAAACAACTCTCTGGCTGCACTGTGTGTCACTTTGTAGCAGGCGTTTTGTGACCTTTTTGATGTGTGCGGTCTGTGGTGTGTGCAGGAATCATTCATTGTTACACTGTACAAAATGACTTGACTTTAAATATCTCATAAAGTCAAAATGTAACAGGTCAAACAATGGAGCGCTCCTCTCACCTTTCATTGTGACCAGCCACCTGCAGAAAAGGGATGTAATTAATGGCACGCGGGCAATTGAAAGTACTTAAAGCAGCGTCCGTGAACAATGGCTAACGCTGAGGAGGGGGCTGTGCATACTGTAACGGGTGAGCACCACAAACTGGACCGCGAGGCCGAGGTGGGGGTATAGAAACACCGACCTGAGGCCGCGACATCGCGTCCGGAATTCAGAGTCGTAGTCGTGGGTAGGCGGGTCAGGGTTGGAGAAGGGAGGATCGTAGTATAACTTGCCGTGGTTGAGGAGGGGAGAAGGTATGGATAGTTGGGGTCACAAGCCATAGTCGAGGGTTGGAGAGAGTCAGGATCATTGTAGAGAGAAGCCAAGGTTCAGTTGAACTGCAAGCTAAAACACAGCGAAGCAGGCAAGGGAGGACAGGCGATACAAAGTGCTCGCGACCAGCACGTCGTCACAAGAAAAGATCAACCAAATCTGTCTATGCTCAACCAAACTGCAGCAGCAATAGCTGAGCATATAAAGGGAGAGCAGCCAATAGCTGAGCATATAAAGGGAGAGCAGCCAATAGCTGAGCATATAAAGGGAGAGCAGCCAATAGCTGAGCATATAAAGGGAGAGCAGCCAATAGCTGAGCATATAAAGGGAGAGCAGCCAATTCTGCTGCTGCAAGAATCAGCCCCCTGATTAGCTGCTGAGTGAGCTGAGCACAGCAGGCACTGACGAAGAACAGCAGCAGTCAGTTAGTGTTAAACTCTGGAGCGGAGTCTGCTGCTGGTGCTGCCATCTCGGGGGCGACGCCTGTGCCCGATCCTCACAGTAACGAAACCCCAGTGTTTAGAAACCCTTTTATTTCCCTTGTTTATCCTAATAACAACCACCATCCAATCCACCAGCAGTTTTCAATTTAAGAGATATATGACTCTTAAGTATTTTTGTAGGGCTGTTTTAAGTATGACTATCACTGTCATCTATGAAATGCCTAGAGACAACCTTGTACGATTGATATGTTGGTGCATTAGAAGGTATCACAGCCCACAAAGTATGTTAAGTAATTGCCAGTGAGCCAACTCCTTCCACCGCCCCATTACTGTACCAGGAAGGCTTGTAAGGTGCAGGTATACGGCTGCGAGCCCCTGGTGTCTGGCACAAGGAAACCTATTCTCAAACATTATATAGTTGCACAAACTGAACTTCCGACAGCTCCCCTGGAGCCCAGGGCTTGAGATGGGCACATTGTGGGGGGGAAATTTGGATACGGACCGGCCGGTTCCTGTGGTCTGCGGATTTCAGCGGATCAATGTCAAAAAGGACGATTCACGTATTGTGGATTTTAAAAACTATTATTACCAATACACTCCGTGGATTCCGTAACACGTGGACGGATTTAGCAATCCGTTGGCGCATTCTTAAGAATCCACCGTCGGATTGCTGAATCCGCGAATTGGATGCTACAAATCTGTCCGCGGGTTGTATCCCATGGCGGATTTTGATGAATCCGCGTGGATTGAAACCGCTCATATCCGTTTGCGGATTGTACACTGCGAAACGAAATTTGGGGGTAACATCAGCGAAAATCCGGATAACGGATTTGGGCGGATTCGACCCTCTCTCCCCAGGACTGCACTCTTGTAGTGGAAGATAATCTGCGGGTCTCTGTGATATTGGAGCGATACCCTGCAGACCTCTGGGACAGTGCTGCGATGCTCTGCATGCCTCTGTCATAGAGGCAAGATACTCTGCAGGTCTCTGGGTCCCTGCAGTGTTTAAGGTTTTTATGGCTTAAGTGTGAATGTGGGGGGAGACGGAGGGGGGGAGGAGACGCCCAATGATGAATGAATATAAATACGAGAGAGAGAGAGGAGCCTTGTAGATAAAGTCACACAGACAGACAACCTTGTAGTCACACATATACATAGCCTTAAAGATAGTCACACATATACATAGCCTTAAAGATAGTCACACATATACATAGCCTTAAAGATAGTCACACATATACATAGCCTTAAAGATAGTCACACATATACATAGCCTTAAAGATAGTCACACATATACATAGCCTTAAAGATAGTCACACAGATAGCCATGAATATAGTCACGCAGACAGATAGCCGTGTAGATAATCAGACATGTAGATAGCCATGTACTGTAGCTAGTCACACAGACAGATAGCCAGGTAGATAGTCACACAGACAGATAGCCGTGTAGATAGTCATACAGACAGATAGATAGCCCTGTAGATACAATAGCAGACAGATAGCCACGTAGGCAGAGACAGGCACAGGTTGGGCAATGCGTCACGTACTGCTGCTTCTTCTGTCTCTGACAGCCGCGGCCGAGGCTGAGAATCAACCGCTGTAAGTTCTCAGGGGAAGGGGGCAGAGGGGCAGGGGATCCCGAAATCTGCAGATTATTACAGTGCACCAAGGCTAGTCCGTGAAAGTGCGCATGGGAACCATAGAGAGGGCGGTAAGGGAGGGGAAATACACAGAATAAGTGCAAACATGCAGGGGGTATTCATCAATATATTATGCAACACTGGGGCTAAAATGATGTATTAAAAACACAGCACCAGATGTATGCAAGAAAACCCAATTGAAAAGGAAAGGGGATTTCACCAGCAACAGAGGAAAGGTTTTCTGTACAGTAAGGGCAGTTACAGTGTGAAATCCATTACCCATGGAGACTGTGATGGCAGATACAATAGATATGTTAAGAAAGAAAAAGTTGGACATCCTTTTTTTTTTTTTTATAAAGAAAGGAAAGGTATACAGGGATATACCAAATACGTAACCATGGGAGGGATGTGATCCAGGGAGTAATCTGATTGCCCTTATTTGCAGTTAGGAAGGAATTTATTTTCCCCTTATGAATATCATTGGATATGTCACTGGGGTTTTTGTTTGCCTTCCTCTGGATCAATATACTGTAAGTACAGATATAGGATAAAGTAACCGTCATCTAAATGTAGCATCGGTTGAATTTGATGGACATATGTATTTTTTCAACCTCATCTACTATGTAACTATCTAACTATGTAACTTATATAAACATTTAACTCTCTAACTATGTAACTTTGTAACTATGTAACTATATAAGTATGTAACTATATAACTATGTAGCTATGACACAAAGGGACTTTTTTCTCTTGGTGCAGCTGCAGCTGTAGTTTGCAGCAGTATTGCAGATGTTGCTAATGTATATATTGTACTTTATCCAAATTACCAATTAACACGCGGAGCTCGTTTACAAGGCATGTTATGAAGAATAAATTAATTCTTGGGGGGCGAGTCATTAAAGGGTCAGATCGCCGAAGGAAGAAAGTGAGCTAAAGAAAGTAACAAGTTAAATAGGTTAAATGGAGCGGAATGACACTTTTTAAAATAAAGTCGGAAAAGTATAAGTATTTAAAAAAATAATTTTGAACTTTGTAACATTCCTGTAATAAACAAATGGATATACAATGTTCGGAAAATGGTCTTACCACCAAAAGGCACAATATATGTAGTCATTAACACTGGTACCTTAGTTTTTTGATCTTTTGTTTACACAGGAATTGTAGTACACACCATTAGTAAAGCAACACATAAGTGGCTAGTAGCTTTGATCTCACTATTCCAACAAGAAGCAATTCATATTCATGTTTCATGAGATTTAAAAAACTGTCTCATAAGGAACACAATTACGTTAGGGGTGATTGCATTGCATTTTTCAAAGAAAGATAATTACACTGATAATAAAGTATTATTAGTATTAATTATTAGTTTTTAAACTAATTTGACCCACTACGTTGAAGTACCCCTTTAAAGCTGCAGTTCACTATTTTTTTTTTTTAATTTATTTTTTTACTTCAATACAGTAGTTTCATGTGGGCAATCTCTAATTACCTAAGGAACTGCATAGCTGCCGGTCAATTCGTTCTCCGTCTATTGATCGGCAAAGTTTGTCGACATCTTTAAATATGGGGAATGTAAATCGTTGCTATAGAACAAGCATGCTTGTTAAAATAGAATACAAGACAATTGGTCTTTCAAAGTTGTTTTTTTAAAACAGAAAATGCTAAAAGTATTTTTTCTTACTACAGAACTGATTTATTAAAAAAACACACATGCAGGATATTGACTGAACTGCAGCTTTAAATTGTCAGGAACATGTGCAAATGGTACCCTTTAACCCTTTCCGGTCCAATGTCGGAATATATCCAACACTAATATTTTGCACTTGCGGTCCAATGTCGGACCGGGTGGAGGGAGGAGGTTGGAGGGAGGAGGGAGGAAAGCTGTGGCGTGTGGAGTGAGGTGCCCGCAGCACATCCCCCGCATTCCCCTTGCACCGCACTGATGCGCCCCCGCCTTCACCGATCCGCCCCCCCCAGCGCCGATGCACCCACCCCAAAGCCCTGCGCCGCTCCGCCCACTCCCAAAGCCCTGCGCCGATCTGACCACCTTCAGCCCTGCGCCGATCCGACCACCCCTCCAGCTATGCTTCGATCTGACCACTCCTCCAGCTCTGCGCCGATCCCGCAGGCAGCCCCCGATGACTCCAGCAGCTGACACCGGAGGTAGGGAAGAAGGGGGCTGTGAGTGTGGTGTGTGTGGTGTCAGTGTGTAGTGAGTGTGTGCAGTGAGTGTGTGCAGTGAGTGTGTGTGCAGTGTAGTGTGTGTAGTGTGTGTAGTGTGTGCAGTGTGTACAGTGTGCACAGTGTGCACAGCGAGTGTAGTGTGCGCAGCGAGTGTAGAGTGCGCAGCGAGTGTAGTGCGCGCAGCGAGTGCAGTGCGCGCAGCAAGTGCAGTGCGCGCAGCGCGTGTCGTGTGCGCAGCGAGTGTCGTGTGGGCAGCGCGTGTCATTTGGGCAGCACGAGTCGCGTGCGTGTCGTGTGCGCAGTGACTGTTGTGTGCACAGTGAGGGTTGTGTGTGCAGTGAGTGTCATGTGTAGTGTGCACAGTGTGCTGTGAGTGTGCGCTGTGAGTGTGCGCTGTGAGTGTGTGCAGTGTGTGTGCAAAAAAAAAAAAAAAAAAAAGCTGTATGAGTTTTTTCCTCCAAAAATTTAATTAGACCTACTGGCGCACTTAATGAAAATTAATTGGACCGCAAAGGGTTAATTCTCAGACTCCAGGTTCCACCTCGAAATGCGGGACTCGGGGAGTGGGTGATGCAGGGTTCATGGTCCTGTCCTGTGCTCTCCCCAAAATCCTGCAGTACAGTCTCACAGGGAACTGGCTTCATGGACCACTTGGTCTGACCTGCTATGGGCCGATCTCATGTGAACTGCATGTGGGCTAGTTACCAGTGGGTGTGGGACTCATTTATGGCTATCTATAGTCAATGTCTATTTAACAATGGTCCTGTTGTGGCTGGTGTCTTGTTGGTGATGTTCAGGTTTGTACGTGGTCCTGTTGTCCCCCTGCCCACCTGTCTCTCTCCTCCTCTCCCCTCTAGGCACTATGTGCTACTGGTCCCTGCGGAGCTGCACTTTCCCTCTACAGAACAGGTGTGTCTGCAGCTGCATGGGGTGAGAGACCAGGGCTGGACCATTGATATCACAGTGACCCTGGGAGTTCAAGGACAGAAGATCACCCTGTATAATAGGAAGGAGCATTGCGGATCCCCTCTACAATGCTACAGCTTCACGGTGAGAAGGGAGAGTGAGTGAGACAGGGAGACAGGGAGAGAGTTAGAGAGAGATGGAGAGAAAGAGTGTGTGAAGTGAGTGTGTGAAGTGAGTGTGTGTGAGTGTGGGAAGTGAGTGTGTGAGAGTGTGTGAGTGTGTGTGAGTGTGAATGCTGGTGTGTGAGTGGGAGAGTGTGAGTTAGAGTGTGAGTGTGTGTGTGAGTGACAGTGTGTGAGTGTGAGTGTGTGAGTGAGACTGTGTGAGTGGGAGTGTGTGAGTGGGAGTGTGTGAAGCATTAGAAGGTAGAGGTAGAAGAGAAGAGAGTGTGGAATCCAAGAGAGGAGGAGAGGAGGCGAAAATGAAAAGAGGGGTGTGACAGGAGATGGAGGAATTTTAAAAGGAAGCACCAGGACTTGGAAGAGAATAGAAAGAGACATAGCGAGTAATAAACAGGGAAGCCAGAGGAAGAGATGGGAAGAGGTATTAATCCCCATCAAAGTAATCGTTTGACCTTTCCATATCTTGTGAAATTGAATATGTATCGCTCTTGGATTTCATTCAAGCATATCAGATAATTATGCTAATCTGTTTGACTAATGATGGCTTCATAATATGTGACAAGAAAGGGCACCATTTGGAGGACTGACAAACAGTCTTATCAGCAGAAGACATTAGATAAGATTGTAAGAAACCTGCAGAGCATTTGATGGAAAAATTAAATGTTTATTATATATATTTTTAAACGATTTAATTATATAACCTATTAAACCTATTAAACATGTCGCTGTTCTTAGGTCCCAGGAGGTAGTGAGAGAGGAGATAAGAATTGAAATCTCATAAGTCAGAGAGGAAAATACAAGATGAGAAATAAAAAAAAGAAGGGTGAGGAGAGAAAGGGGGGAGCAACAAGAGATTGAGGAGAGAAAGGGGAGCAACAAGAGATTGAGGAGAGAAAGGGGGAGCAATCTGAGATTGAGGAGAGAAAGGGGGGAGCAATCTGAGATTGAGGAGAGAAAGGGGGGAGCAACAAGAGATTGAGGAGAGAAAGGGGGAGCAATCTGAGATTGAGGAGAGAAAGGGGGGAGCAACAAGAGATGAGAGAAAGGGGGAGCATCTGAGATTGAGGAGAGAAAGGGGGGAGCAACAAGAGATTGAGGAGAGAAGGGGAGCAATCTGAGATTGAGGAGAGAAAGGGGGAGCAACAAGAGATTGAGGAGAGAAAGGGAGCAATCTGAGATTGAGGAGAGAAAGGGGGAGCAACAAGAGATTGAGGAGAGAAAGGGGGAGCAACAAGAGATTGAGGAGAGAAAGGGGGAGCAACAAGAGATTGAGGAGAGAAAGGGGGGAGCAATCTGAGATTGAGGAGAGAAAGGGGGAGCAACAAGAGATTGAGGAGAGAAAGGGGGAGCAACAAGAGATGAGGAGAGAAAGGGGGAGCAATCTGAGATGAGGAGAGAAAGGGGGAGCAACAAGAGATTGAGGAGAGAAAGGGGGGAGCAACAAGAGATTGAACAGAGAAATGGGGGAGCAACCTGAGATTGAACAGAGAAAGAGTGGATTGGGGGTTATAAAGAGAGCACTGGGTATGCCCCTGTTTATATGCATTCTGCCACCTAGGTCCCCTCCCCCACAGGGGGGCTGCAGGAGGTCGGTGTTATCTGGATTCAGGGGGTGGGTGAAGTATCCAGTTCGATGAGAGTAAAACTGTTCTGATCCGGAGAATAATGAGTGGAGTTATTATCCAGACCGATAAACCAACCTACAGACCTGGGCAGACGGGTGAGAAGGGGAGAGGGGGAGAGGGGGAGCAATGGACGAAAGGGTGATAAGAGATGGGAGAGAGAAACAGAGCGAGAGGGTAGTGAGGGAGGCAAGGAGAGAAATGAGGGAGAGTGGATAAAGCAGAGAGGGAGAAGAGCGAAGGGGAGGAGACGGAAATGAGGGAAGAGACAGAAAGGGAGGACAGAGAAGAAGGGGGGGAGAAGAGAAGGAGGGGGGGAAGAGAAGGAGGGGGGGAGAGAAGGAGAGGGGGAAGAGAATGGAGGGGGGGAGAGAAGGAGGGGGGGGGAGGAGGAGGAGGAAGGGGGAGGAAGAGAAGGGGGGGGAAGAGGGGGGGGAAGGAGGAGGGGGGGAAGAAGGGGGGGAAGGAGGAGGGGGGGAAGAGAAGGAGGGGGGAGGAGGAGGGGGGGAAGAGAAGGAGGTGGGGAGGA